>NW_026129621.1:0-43311 GCF_022985175.1 Labeo rohita | reverse complement strand
ATCAGCAACATTTACTTTTTTACCTTGTGTTTCATCCAAAAACTCATCATCATCATCAACTACTTTCGGACAATCAGATATATCAGAACAACAATCATCATCCTCACTGATAAAATCTCATCAGAAGCAACATCTTCAACAACTGTTCCCACTTTTAAGGCCATCTCACTACAGCAAGGCTGCTCTTCTTGCAAAACCTCAGCAGATTTATTAGAATTTGCACTCACCTCATTCTCTTCGCCCATATCCACACCTTGGCCTTCTGAAGCTTTCCCTGAACGACCTCACCCTCCACTGCAGCTTCATTTTCCACCTCTTGTTCTTCTCTTATCCGAGTCTCCTCTGGCCTATTTTTATGCGGACACGAGAATCTTTTGTGGCCAGTATCACCACGTTTGAAATCGTGACTTTGGTTCCCGGCACAAACATTCCTTTAACCCAAAGTCCACTTTCAATTATTTGACTAACAAGCTGTTCAGTCTTCAAACAAACCACAACGGCTTTATTCATTCGCGATGCTGAATTTATATTTTTCTGACCAACCTGATCGCTAACTACAACTAGCACATCCTCAATCGAAGCGGTCGCCTCCGGTACACACCTAAACCCATTCCGGAGGGAAAACGGCATGGTTCCCCCATGGGAGACGCTATGCGGACGCCAAAAAAGGCCACACGTGAAAAAAAAGATACAACATTGACAGTTTAGCTGCCCAAAGAGAGCCTCATCTGCCCATACTGTAACCATGGGGAAGTGGAGACAGAGCAACACTTCCTTACCAGCTGCCCTCAAGACATTAGAAAGAAGTATAAACACTTTCAAACTGTTACATTTTCCTAAAAGACAAAAAAGCAGCTGCAGTCATGGATATTGTCACTGTTTAATGTTTGTAATTTTGATTCCTATACATTTTTTTTTTTTTCAGTTTATTATTATCATCATCCCATCTTAAATGTACAACCAGGTGTGTTTATATTAATATTTTGATCCAAGATTCACACAAGCTGTACAAACATGATTTACATGTTGTTTTCCATATTTAAAGTTTGTATCTAAAGATTTTTCCTGCACTATTTTGTTCATTCAAAGTATGAATTTTTATTGTAGTCTGCAGCAAGCATCTTTTTGCACAACGCAGCAATTTGATACTTCACTCTTGTGATACGTCACTTTTACTTTTCCTTTCCTCCCTGTTTTTTTTTTTTTCCACGTGATTTTTGTTTGAACACTCAGATGACTGCTCATCTCTGCAAACATTTGTGTATTACTTCTAGCTTAGCCCAGTTTTCTTAATGCTCATTTTTATTTAAGGTTAGTGTGACGTTTCTAAAACATTCTTTTAACTTGAATTTTATCAACAACTTAAGATTCTAGGAACAATGATTCCTAACATCCCAACGACATAAAATCAGTTGACAATGGAAAGCAGAGACAAGGTTTCAATGCACAGTCAGACTTCATCCGATCAGTATAACCTACAGAAAGTTATTATAGTAAAACTCCATAACAAGACATCCCCAAAAACCCAGCTGGAGACATTCACCCTCATCTCATTCATAAATATATATATATATATATATATATACCAGGGTAAACACCTAAGCAAAGACCAAGAAACATAACAATAATCTAAAATATAATAAAACAAAATACATGCATACATGATTTAAGTAATAAATGTAAATGACTGATTTATAATGAATGATTGTATTGATAAATTATGAACACAACAAGCATGACACAAACGTTTGGTTTGTAAATTTTTTCTCATGTAATTGTTTGCATTACAGTTGAGGACGAATGAGAAAAAAACAAGAGTTGAGAAGCTCAGAATGACCACAAACTCCCTTCATCATCATGCCAAAGATCACAGTGACATTCAGCTCCGGGATTTAGTCAATAATAAGCCGAGTCGATTCAAACTGATCATCCTCGGGACGAAATTCATTCAGAGAACCAGGAGCATCAGATCATTTGAACAGCAGTTTCAGGATACCTGAAAGAAACACAATTTTCAGCAGATGAAGATTCACAGAGCCAAAGATTCCTTTACAGAAGATGGAGATTCATTCTCATCAGATCTGTGTGAAGGTTAAAAGAACATTTTCACTATGTAACTATTATTACATATCATCACATCAGGCACAGAGTTTATTGAGACTGATAGATTCAGTATATGATTCTTTAAGATTGATCAGGACTCACCTGATGATCCTTTTACGCTTCAAACAGATCAAGATGATGATGAGAAGAACAATGACGAAAACAGCTAAAAGCCACCAGAAATGATCTGTACAAGTGATAGAAAATACAATCAGCTGATCAACTGAACAAATGAATTTAAAAAATGAACTAATGAAATCAGCTGATTTATGAGTATGATGAAAATAATATCAGGATGTCACTTTCTTAATGTTTTACCTGTCACTTTATTTCGGAGATCAATGATAACAAGTATGAGCCAATATAACAGAAAAGATTCAAATTGGATTGAGTGTGAATCAGGGGTGTGTTTCCCAAAAAACATCATTAGCTAACTATGGCAGTAAATGCACCCAAGGAAATGCATGCTGATCTGCAGTGTTTTATTAGTGAATAATCAGATGTTTATCAGCTGAAACTCACCTGAGTTTGGAGTCATTGTAGATTCATTCCTCACTGAAAAACACATACACAATCATCATGATTCACTTGAAGATTCACAGAAGATTCAGTTCAACACAGAGTTTGATCTCAATCAGGACACACTGATTTCTCTCTTACTGTTTCTCTCACCTCTAAACATGATCTCACGAATGTATTGAGACTGAAATGAAGGGAAAAAATCATTAGAACAGGAATTATAATGTTCATGATGGATTTAATAAGAAAACAGATAAATGTGATGTTGAAATAGAAATAATTACTTCATCAGCAGAATCACAGATGATCTCATGATTCAGATTCACACAGTGAGACGTGACGAGGTGATCAGATGAGACAGAAATAACAGGGTAAATCAGTTTCTGAGGATCTGATGGATCTGCTATCAGATGCCCATCCTGGAAAAAAAAAATAAAATAATTAAAATAAAGAACAAGGTAAAGTGTTTGTATGCTTGTGTGTGTGAATATAATCCTGTTGTTTGAGAAAACACTCACCTGTAAATACCAGCTTTGTTCACAGTCAGGGTTATTGGTTTGATTCAGATAATCAGAGAGAAGTCTGTATTCAAACCCACCATCAATCTGAATCTCTCCACACTTCAGAGTGACGTTAGGCATGATTCAGTCCTGAAAAAGAGGAAAATGATTTAAATTCCATACCAAATTACTAAGTCAAGTGTTTTCCAACAACAAATATTTACATGTTTATGCAAAATGTGTATTGATTTGCATTTTCAACTGGTCTCATCTTCTAAGATTTCTCATCACAAGAGCGTGTAACACATATGATTCTCATTTTCAATTTCAGTCTGACACACGCACACACGTGTTGTGTTTACATGTTTTAAGGGAACATTCCATAGGTGTAATGGTTTTTATCCTGTACAAACCATATTTTCTATCACCCTACACCTAAACCTAGTCCTCACAGGAGACTGTGCACACTTTTACTTTCTCAAAAAAAAAAAAAAAAAAAAAAAAAACTCATTCTGCATGATTTATAAGCCTGTTTTCCATGGGGACCTCACAAATGTCCCCACAAGGTCAACATTTACTTGTATTACTGTCCTTGTGGGGACATTTGGTCCCCATAACGTGATGAATACCAGGTGCACACACACACACACACACACACACACACACACAAACATTGCAGGAAAAAGAAAATGACATGCAGATTTGTATAATGGAGGAGAAGCAGAGTGTTACGTAGTTGCTGCGTGCTGGACAGAACGAGACGAGATAACAGGCAACAATATTTAATATAAACTTCAGGTAGCACAAGCAGGAATATCCACACACGTAGAAACAAACAAATGTTAAAGACCGACAGGGAACTCAAGAAACAAACAGGCTTATAAAGGTGAACGAATTGTTGCAAACAGGTGAAGGGAATGACGCTAACAAGGGTAAAACCAAAGCAGACAGATCGACGGGGGAAGACAATGGGAGAAACCAAAGACATACACAGACATGAATGTAACATAACGCCCCCCTCTGAATAGGGAGTAGGTGGGCGGTACAGGAGGCAATGGCCGGACAGACAGTTCAAATCAACATAACATAGTCCAGGGGGGTGACGAAGGTGGAAGGAGCCAAGGAGGAAACAGGAGGGACCCAGAGCAGGAGAAGCGGAGGGAGACCCAGACCGCAGGCATGATGACCCACGGTGGAGCCGATGGAGGGAGGAGCCATGGTGGAGGAAGGGCTGACGACTCCAGGGGGCCGACCGACAGAGGCGGAGCAGCTGGCGGAGGAGCCTGAGGCAGAGACGGAGAGCCGAAGATCCAGGGCGACACCGAGGATCCGGAGGGCCAAGGCGGAGCCCTAGGCTCTGGCGACCAAGGCGTAGGCGGAGATCCGGAGGTCCGCGGCGGAGCCGGAGCGACAGAGGATGGAGGCTGTGCCGGAGGGAGGGAGGAGCCCAACAGAGCCGGTGGGATGGAGCGACGAGGCAAAGCCGGAGGAGTGGAGTCCCGAGGCGATGGCGGGACGACGACCGACCAAGGCAGAGCCGGAGGGACGAGGGAGCCCGGTGGAGCTGGTGGGCCGAGGCGGAGTTCTGGACTCTGAGGCTGGAGGCGGAGATGAGGGATCCTCCAGCCATGACGCCGATGGAAGCTGGCAGACCCGCGGCGAGCCCACTGCACAGGTGGTGGGCTGAAGGTGAGCAGAGGGGCTGTCAGGGGACAGCGGTGGCCAGACAGACATGGATGTAGACAGAAGAGGGTGGGTGGGTGGGTGGGTGGAAATCCCAGGCAGACAGGATGATCATTACAGGTAGGTAATTCAGTAAAGAAGTCTATTAAATCCCCAGAGTTTTGCTCAAGCTCCCCCCCAAGCGGTGGTGCAATGGGCAGGGCTCTCCATAGCCCTCTCTTGCTCCACGCAGCACTCCACCTTCGCGGATGTAGATTCCAGCTCTCGCACCTGGTCAGACGTGTCAGGCTCTGGCTCTGTCGCTCTTGGCTCTGGCTCCTTATCTGCGGTGGGCTCGGGCTCCAACTCCGCTTGTCGGGGTGATGGTTGGCTGGGTTCTGGGTCTGGAGTGGGGCTGACGTCCTCCTTGACGAAGTCAATAGTCCATGACGATCCACAGGACGCCAGCACCCACTCGATGTAGCACCCACTCGATGTAGCACCCAAGCTCTCTTGAGGACCCTCCCCGGATAGCAGCCCCTTAGTGGTGGTGTTCAGTCCTGCACGGTAGAAAGTGCAAAGGCTGTTATCCGGGAAGTGGGAGTGTTCTGCCAGGAAGATGTAATCTCGGGTGTGGTCCTCAAGACAGCGTTCCCCCTGCTTCATGATGATTAGGAGAACAGTGGGATCCATGGGGGTAAATCAAAAAAGAAAACACTGAGAAACAAGACAAAAAATAAACGCAGGGGAATAACGCCGGTTAAACACTTGTAGGTCGGTCTTTCTGTTACGTACACTGTAAAAAATGCCGGTGAATTCAACAGTAAAAAACTGTAAAAATGCTACAGTAAAAACATGTTAAATGGTTAACAGTAAAAGACTGTAAAATTTACAGTGGATAACCATAAATTGACATTCCCAGAATTCCCTGTGTTACATTTTTTTTTATTTGATGTTTTTTTTGTTGAAATAACTCTTTCTTCTTAGTTTTTACTTAGTTTTGTACAATAGGGTTGTATGTTACATCTAATGTTGTTAAATTAATGTTTATTGCATTATTTCAGTTTCATGTGTGTTACCGTGATGGTGTTTAGTGATTGTGTGAATGACACTGTGCATCTTCTATGTATGTTAATATTTAAAAGCTGTTTGCGATGAGCTTTCGTTCATCATGCGACTTTCTCATCACCACCTGCTTTTGGTGGTTATCAGTGTATTACAAAGGTACAAAACAGATTTCAGTACTTCAATAAGTTGGTAAATTAACATTATATCAGTTAATGAAATTACAGTATTTACCTGTAAATTTAAGTGAAAATCGTAAAATGTTAAACGTTGCTACCGTAACTTTTACAGTAAAACTCTGGTAACCACAGCTGCCGGTTTTTTACTGTACATTTTACGGATTTTTTTTTACAGTGTAGTTGCTGCGTGCTGGACAGAACGAGACGAGAGACGAGATAACAGGCAACAATATTTAATATAAACTTCAGGTAGCACAAGCAGGAATATCCACACACGTAGAAACAAACATTAAAGACCGACAGGGAACTCAAGAAACAAACAGGCTTATAAAGGTGAACGAATTGTTGCAAACAGGTTAAGGGAATGACGCTAACGAGGGTAAAACCAAAGCAGACAGATCGACAGGGGGAGACAATGGGAGAAACCAAAGACATACACAGACATGAATGTAACACAGAGGACGCTACTGTCACAGCAAAATAGTGAACAGACCTGGTATATTGTTAGTACTGGTTAAATCTTTAGAAGGCAATTTCGAATTAAAATCCTTTTTTAATAGGGCAAAAGAGAAGCTGCAGTATGTGCAAAATGTAGTCGCTCAAGCACGCGCACAATGAACTTGTTCTTAGCTGCATCATCATGCAGTGACTGGTGTTTTCGTGGTTGTCATGTATGTACACATGTGAATGCATTGCGTGCCTTTGGGGCATCCGTAGCTGTCATGCTTATTGTTTTGGTCCACTGTTATAAAATATAGCAGTGCTGACTGATGGAACTGAACGGGACTATTAGTGGGTGGGAGCTCACATAAGATTTTGTTAGACACAAGTGGTTGAACTTGGATCCTTCTAGGCGGGCCCGGGGGCATTAAACCAGGGGTTAAAGACCTTGTCACACTATTAACAATAGTAAATAGTAATCACTGCAAATAGCAAACATATCGAAGTATTATAACAAAATTATAACATTACAAAAATATGTTGGACAAATAAAATAATACATTTGAAAATGTATTTATAACTGTAACACATATATAGTTGCATGCAAAAATAGGGCTAGGGCTGTGATGGCGTATATAAATTTGAAACCTAAAAAATGTGGCTCAAAAATTATTAACAAACGTGCGTGTTTATTTCAGCCTACAAAACACTAAAGTAAATATCAAAGAAATTATACAGTTAAATAAGAAAGTAGCCAAAATAAGAACGGTAAATAAACACGGTCATCAAAATTACCGGCCCGAGTCTTTTCTCTCTTTCCCATTACACTGTTGCATCCATTAAAATAGCTCAGTTTTGTTTTTAATAGGAACGTGGTTATATTTCTTTTCGTTTCTTTATAAAAATAATTTAGAAATATGTTTGTAACATTTTTGGTTTGTTAAATTAAGGTTTATGTTTTTAAAAGTATCGACCAGTGGCCAGAGGCAGGCAATGAATTGATCACAGCCTATGTTTGATCAGTTTTGCCTTCTCAAATCATCATGACTTGCCTAAAATAAAATCTTCAAGCATATCACAATGTTATTTTAAGCGTTTAACTTACATAAATACACGCTATTATGCACATACAATCGTTTTTCAATCAAAAAAATTAACTACGCCATAATATCTGCTCATAAATGTAAGCGTAATATATCATCCGGAACTGTAAAGAGTCTAATTTTATTTGCGTGCACTCAACTTTTATTTATTTTAACAATAGCCTTATGGAATTCTGTGTTGTGTATTTTTCTGGTTATCAAACGAAGGTATAAAATATTGATTTAATTGATCTTTTAATTAAAATTATATTTTATTTTGGCAAATAAAGGTTTTACAATTAAAATGTAAAACATGGAAAAAATATTGTGGGATTTTTAATACATTTTTATTAATTAATAGTAGTAGTAGTAGTAGTAGGCACGTACATTATACTGAATGATTAATAAAGTGAAACCGAACTTTTACTTTGACGGGTTGCCGTGAATACCTGTAAATTTCTGTGTATATATCTGAGGCTTGTTTTACTCAAATGAAACAGTGAAATGCTCATGAAGTGACTCTCAAAGCAGTTCTGGAGATGTTGTTCATGTATTTATGTCCTCATTTAATGAAACGGCAGACGCTGAAATCACTGTGAGCGTCAGTATTACGTGTAGAAAACGAAACCGCACATCCGCGCTGTTCATTTATAAAAAAACACGCAGAACAGCAGGATTCATATTTAAATAGTGTTTTGCGGCAAAATACTTACAGATACCAGTCCATAACGCGACCTGATTTAAGTTTAATGAGCAACTTTTGATTAATTAATTCAAACTTTGACAAATTCCGTGGAAATCATAGGGCCATACAAAAAAAAAAAAAAAAAAAAAAAACCACATTTGGGGCTCGACGCCCCTGGTTGTAATAAATGAGGACGACAGAACGATTAGCTACTCCCGAAAACCTACTTCTGGAGTCTGTGCCATTAGATGCTGAAAGATTCAGGATTCAATCAAAAACACATTTCAGATGAACAAGGACAGCGGAGTACATCACTTTTAATTAACATTTGCAATAACGTAGAAAGATTCTCATTTACATTCATTTTCTCTCTGTGCGCGCCCAAGTTGTGCTATGGTGGTTTGTTTGTGTGTGCAATGGTGAATATCACTGACCTAACCACATAAGCGAAGTAATAGCGGCAACTTCTTTCAGACAAGGATAACAAACCCTGGAATTTCGCTCTATGGTGACAGAAACTGCTATAAGCGGACAGGCCATTTACGATTGAGTGATTAATTAAATAATAATAATAAAGTTAATAAAGTGAATGACATGTAAGTGTTGTACAGATCAGATACCGAATTACGGCAGATTAATTTAGATTCATATAGATTAATATAGATTCTGCACATTTTTTAAAGGATTTTAAATATACTTTGCAGGTCTTCCAAAACCTTTTTCTGGAGTTGGATCTGCTGAAACTTGCAATAAAGGTTCAATAACGAAAAAATACCTTATTATATATAATTTTTATATATACAATTTATATATAATATGATTATCAGGCCGTTTAATTTTTGTAAGGTCAAGTAATGTTTGATGATTTTTTTTTTCCCTTTGCAAGTCTGCATATCCACAGTTCATAGTAGGACCCTTGCTGTCTGTGGAGGATCAGAAAGCTCTGGAATTTCATCAGAAATATATTTGTGTTCTGATAATGAACCAGAGGTCTTACGGGTTTGGAACAACATGAGAATTGTATTTATTTTTATTTTTATTTATTTATTTATTTTATTATTTTATTATTTTATTTTTTATTTTTTGTGAACTAAACCTTTAATGACATGTTTTTATCTTTGGTCTAATTTGGCAAGTAACGGTTAATGTCTAAAATTTTACATGTTATTTTTGATTAATTTTGTATGTTTGTAAGTGTCCACAGTTCAGTGCTTAAATTTATATAGCAAGTTGTCATTTGCAAAGTATGGTTGAATTGCAGTTATGGTCAAATATGGCAAATAAAAGTTTAATTAAAATACTATGTTTTGTTTGTCATTTAATGTTGTTATATTTATTGTAAAATACAATGGTAAATACAATTAAAAATATATAAGTAAAAAAAAAAGTAAATATAGGATATTTGTATATACAATACATAAATTAAATCTACTCATTTTTTTGTTTCGGATTTACTATTGAATTACTATTGCATTGCATAGAGATTTTAATTATATTTACTCAATTTTATTTAAAAGATTAATTAATCGAATTAGTTGAATCTACTTAATTCTTTTTTAGTCAAATTTACTTGATTCTTAAATTATATTTCAATGATTTCACAACTTCTAAATTTACTTAATATTTTTCAGTGTAAACATTTTTCACCAAAAACACTGAGTAGATCATAGTAAAAGTTTTTACAGTGCAGTTAAATATCGTGCATCAGCATTAACGACTCGCTGATTTCCTCATGGCACTCATGGTGATTATCGTGAAAATATTTACATTTGAAATATGCCCTTTTTTTCTGCAGAAAGCTTAAGAACTGTTATGACTCCATATAAACATCATAAAACTGTCAAACTGTGTTTAATTCATACCTTAAGCGGATCCTTTGCTTATGTGAGCGGAGCAGAAAGCTGAATGCAATTCTTCTTGAACTGCTGGATTGTGAGAGCTCTGTCCTCCAGCAGCATGTGACTACAAGAACAACACAGAGGGAGGAGCCGAGCACGA
This sequence comes from Labeo rohita, assembly GCF_022985175.1. Lineage (NCBI taxonomy): Eukaryota > Metazoa > Chordata > Actinopteri > Cypriniformes > Cyprinidae > Labeo > Labeo rohita. The sequence goes on along the minus strand of NW_026129621.1, from coordinate 33,077 downwards.
ACACAAGGTTGACAATGAGTGGAAGGGACTCCGGCAGTTTTTTAGAAAGCCGGATGGTTTGTTAACAAACAACTTTGGTTGCGGACAGGAAAGTGTGGGAAGAAGTCCTTCCTGTGTCGCAGTTCTGTACCCCCCTGAGAAATCAAGAGCATTTAACCTGTCATTGGCATCTTATCAACAGGTCTAATTGCTGAATCTTATAAACGCCTCTACACACTTGTCTAGTGGTTAGTGAGAAAATATTGTAACAGTTCTTAGTACTGGAAGGAAATGTGGGTGAGGGGAGTGAATAACAGTGCTGTCTTCCAGTCTTTTGTCATCACTATCCACAACTGCAGAGCTCTGAAAGATGCAAATTCAGGTCATAAACACACACAGACAGAGTCTCATATGTGTTTCAGTGCTGATGTGATTCAGTTCAAACACACTTTCTCTTAGTTTTAGTCACTCACCTCTTTTCTGAATCATTGCTTCGAAAGAGAGTGCATGATATATATATATATTACCATTTTTTTAAGTGTTGTCAACATTTCAGCATTGAATCAACTACTGATAAGTAGCAAATTTATTTGAATTATCACTGGGTTATTATAACCATGCATTACTATATCTTTGAAAGGCTTCTTTCTTCCAAATACTAAAATGCACAAATTCACATGATTTCAGCAGATATCTTTATGTGAAGTCCCCCAAGATTTTAAGGTAATAAGGTAATAACACATTTGCATGTGGTCACATGACATGTAAGCAATCAAATATTTAATATTGTCTATTGTTAAATCATTCTTCTATGCCAGAAATGTTGAGTACAGCCCTGGAAACCAGATCCTTTCAGAAATTATATTATATTTGTTTTGTCTGGTAACAGAACAATTCAGCATAGTAGTCTAAGTCTAATACCCAAAACCACTTACATCAACTTTTGTCTGGTATCCAATACTGTATTAACAGTCTTCTATCAGCCAAGATGTATACATACATATCTTCATTATTTATGAAAGTATCTGAGTATCATGGTTATCACGATTATTATGCATTTAATCATTTTACAACGTTACTAATGTATACAATCACATGGACACTCTTTAGATATTAAAGTGTTCTTTATTGCTGCCTTTTGAAACACAAATAACACAGTAACCAAAATAATAATACTAAATACTTTGTACATTGTACATCTTTCTACATTTCTTTTGGACCTGAGGTAGAGAACTTGGAAACATAGTGGAAAAAAATATAAATAAAAAATACTAATAATAATATAACAGAATAATAATTCTTGACATACTTATAATAATATAAAGGAATACTAAATCTCAATGTTAATTAAGTATTATTTTTATTATAAGACTAATAGTAGTTGTATACTTTATTGTCATCATAAGGACATATGTTATGGACGAACTGTTGCTGCAAACATACAATAAACAATTAGTAATACATAAAAACAAGATAAGCTCAAATTAAAATCAATATAAACTCTTGTTCAATAAACACGCTGATACAGGTACACAAGATTTCTTATATCGATTTAACTTACACATTGGGGCTCAATATCTTCTACCAGAAGGAAGCAATTCATGTTGTAAATACAAAAAATGAGTCTGATCACTAAGAATCCTCTCTGCCTGACTGAGAACACGTTTCTCATATAAATATATTAACTTTATTTATTACCCAGGGGAAAATGGGGAGAATTCACTGAACTAGATTGTAAAGCGTGTACTGCAGTCATTTTGCACGCGATCGACCCCAATTTGAATCCGCCTTTTGCCAAACTTTTTTTCTCCATTTTCAAATCTCATATCACATTAGAAAGACATTTATTTTCTATAAAAATTAAGGAATTCGAAAAGTTGAAAATAAAGTATCGGGTAGGGTTAGGGTGTAGAGTGGACTTTATTGTCCCAATAAGGTGGAATCCATTTAAAATGTTTGAATCAGAAATATAATTTACACTCACTACTCAGGAGCAGTTTATTTACCTAATTGCAATTAGTATAAATAGCAGAAAATCCTGCTATTGTATAAGTGTAAATAGAATCTAACTTTGCAGCGAGCAGTATTTTATTTTGCGATATCCCAGCAAACACAGAACGTTCCACTAACGTTCCCTCATGGTTCCTATTTGGTTATTTTTTGGGAACCAAATGAGAACGTTTCCTGTAGATTGTCTTTTTGATAATCGATAAATAATTTATATAATCTACAAGGAACGTTCTGTTTACGTTAAGAAAACTTTCCTGGATAAGCAACAGGGAAAGTTCTTGGGAACGTTTTGGGAACCAAAAATTGTTAGCTGGGATGCTATTTACACCTTTAGTGTAAATACAATCCATTGTTAGTGTAGCATCTGTCCTATTTTCACTTAGCGTATCATGTCTACTTGAAGTCAACTTGTGAACTTTCCCCCGCAACTTGTATTAATTATACTCAATAGCGGTTGCTGTGTTTGAAGTAACTAAATTCACAGTTTCATTGTTTGTAGAGCGCAGACGCAGGTAATTTACACACATGACCACATCATTATATCATCGCTGTCTGACTGATGGCTTGCATATGCATGATTGTTTTAACATAATATGCGTTCATATTAAATATTATTATAGAACAATAAGAAAATATCAGATCTCTTGTTTCGTGAACAAAATGCAGAATACTTAAAGTCCATCCAGAATGCTTTATAACTTATTTGTTCGTTGAACTGTTGTATGAAATCTATAATCACATTCACAATGCGCTGATATTCAGAAAAAAAAACACACTTTTGCTTATGGCGAGCCATTTTATCTGTTCCCAGCATTACTCGTCGCAATTTATTTTTTAAGTAGTATTACATAGCTTCATTTCTTACAGGTAACATTTACATTTAGAGAGCTCGACAAATCAGTTTTTACTACTCAGATGTTGACTGTGCAATATGCTATGGTTTGATCACAGGCCAGTTAAATGTCAAGCTTCAAACTGCAGAATTACAATGACTTCCTAACAACACCTCTGTAAATCATAAAAAAAAGTTTTTTAACAGGAGATGAACAAACAAATTCAAACAAGATGCCAATTTAAAGGATAGTGTACAGGCGTATCACTTGCACAGCTTAATAACAAAAATAATGACATAATACTGATATTAGAATGAACCGTTTTAAAATCTTGCCTGTGTTTAAAGTCCATTACAGTGTACAAAACAATCATTCTAGCAAACAAGATGAACCGTACAAGCAGGGATGAATTACAGACATACACAGGTGAGACACATGAGGCCAAAATATGACAACAAATGACAGAGACAAAGCAAACTGATCCAGCAACAGTGCACTAACAGACTAACAGCTCAAGCCCATGACGGCCGTTCATTCTGAGTGAATATTTATATAAAAAAAAAAAAAAAAAAAAAAAGGATGTTCCTGATGACCATCATCTGGAAAAAAATAAGCTAGACTTGTATTTATTTGTGTTATGTGCACAAAACGTATCGTTTCAAAGCAGCTTTACAGAAATCTGTGTATCAGTGTCAGCAGCTTCACAGAAACCGTACTTTAATGTTTTTGAGCTCATTAGAAACTCCATGAAGTGTCTGAGAGGAATCAGACTTATCAAATGACTGTCCATATGACAATAATCATAATACAAAGTAGCTGAATGCATTCAGTGAACATTAAGGAGAAAGCTGAAGCAGGATTTCACCATTTTAAAAGAGAGATTTAGGGTCGATAGCCATAATTCATAGGACGATCAGAAAAAAAGAGGGTCTATAAGATGCAACAGCATTAATAAAACAGACAGATGCAGATGAATGAGAATAAATTGAATAAATAAGAGTTAAGAAGCTCAGGATGAAGCAAAAATCTCTGAAAAAAATCTCAGGAGCCTGAGTCAGAGTAAATCAGCCAATGATGATGAAGCTCATCCTCTGGACACTGAGCCGTTCATCTGCTCAGATTCAGACTGATTCAGTGAACCAGATTCATCTGATCTGAGCTTCATTTGGACACCAGATTCAGGATCGCTGAGAGAAACAGATTCAGTTTCAGCAGAACAAGATTCATAGAGTATCAACTCAAACACAAATGTTGATGTGAATCAGTCAAACTCAGTTCAAGTGAATCTTTCTCTAGCTTTGACTCACTCACCTGTTTTCTGAATCACTGTGCTGAAAGATGCTCTGAAAACACCTGACAACAGATTGGAGCTGATTATTAAATATTATTATACTCACTGAAGTATTCATTGAGAGAGACTGTATAGTTTGTCCCACTGATTTCATCATTAAATATGACTTTATGACAGATATGTCACCGCCTGTTAAAGGAGTCAAATCCTAAATTATATGTTCAAATATTTTCAGTCTCATTTAGATTTCATGACTATTTCAAAGCCTCTCGGACACAATTAAAAACTTGGACTCACCTGAAGATCCTTTTACGCAGAAAGAAACAGACAAATGCCAGAGGAACAATGAAGATCAGGACAGAAAACCACCACAACTGATCTGTACAAACAACACCACAATACAATTATCTGATGGACTGAATTAATGAACTATATATATATATGATCATGTTGTCAATCATCAGCTGAACTCACTTGATTCTGGAGTTTGTGCCGATCCGCTGATGGAGTCATTAAATGCTGAAAAACACATTCAGAATCATCACAATTCACTTCAGACACACAAGATTCAATCATAAACACATTTCAGATTAATGTGTGTGAATGATGTGTGTGTCTCTTTTAATGAACATTTGTAGTTATGAAAATTATTCTGATATGAATGTATTTGATGTGTAGGATCTGAAAATGGACAGAAATTAAGCTCATTCATCATTTACACTCCTGCATGTCACTCCAAGTCTCTATGATTTTAATCGCATGGACCAAAAACACTAAGCTTTTTATTGAGTTTTACAACGGAATGCAAGTCATATTTAAAACAACATTAAGGAGATTTATGTGTGAACTGTCTCTTAAAGATCATCTGTCAATCAGAAACATGAAGAGCTGAAGTGTTTCTCTCACCTCTGAACACAGTCTCATGCTTCAACTGAAATGAAGGAAAGAAGTGTTAGAGCATCCTTTATAATGTTTATGAGTGTAGTTTATTGTTTTTACGTTTAATATCCTGATGAACACAATCATCATTACTTCTGTGAGATTAAATATGAAAACAGATGAATGTTGAGAGAGATTGAGTTGATTTACTCCTTCAGAATGACAGATGATCTCATGATGAAGTTCATCCACACAGTGAGATGTGACGAGACGATCAGATGAGACAGAAATCACAGGATCAATCAGTGTTTGAGGATCTGATGGATCTGCAATCAGACTCTTATCCTGCTCCAAATCCAACAAAAGAGAATTAAGTAATGTATCTCTCTCTCTCTCTCTCTCTCTCTCTCTCTGTGTGTGTGTGTGTGTGTGTGTGTGTGTGTGAATAATGGTGTAGTCTGAAGACAGAAACACACTGACCTGTAAATACCAGCTTTGATCACAGTCTGGATTATCTGTTTGATTCAGGATAACAGGCAGAACCACATACACAAACCCCACTGCATCATAAATCTCTGTACATGACACTGTGATGTTGTACATGTCTGCACTCAAATGTAGAATCTGTTTATAATCACAGAACAAATTACAACAAATTATTACTGCATGACAAGTGTTTTCTTGGAATAAACATTACACATTTCTGGAAAATTTAATTTGTGTCATTCCATGAAACTGTTACAATTTGGACTTGAACATTTTTAGATTTTTCACCAAATGTATTACTTTTCTGAACACAACATTAATGACACATTTAAGTTCAAGCATCAAATCCCTATTATTGTTGGTCATTATTTTAAGATATGGGCACTATTAGTCTTCAACCCCGTTATGGGAGCTGTCTGAATATGATTATAAAATGTATTTGTACTGAAATCAACATTTTCCTATTGTTACGATCATCGCATCTGCGCGATTCGCTTTGTGCATGTGCTTATGTGTATGTGTGTGTACAGGTACCGGCGTAGCGATGGATCACGTGGTTGATGAACTTGGAGTCAGCTGATAAAAGGGCGGTGTTTTCGAAACATGGCGAGCTCATTTTTAAGCATGTGCGTCGTGGCGTGGGGAGCTCCGGATTCCAGCGCTACAACGGATCACTGATCGTTTTCTTTTGATTTGTTTAGTGTCCGCATTCTGTTAACTTATATTGTATAAGATCTATTCTGTGGTTCGAGTTACAACCCGAACCCTAGTTTGTTTTGGAGGACATTTGTTTAGTTTGCTTGAGTTTTTGGAGCGTAGGGGTGACCTGCCCTTTTATTTTTTTGAATTGTTTTTGCGATGTGTTTTCGTTTAGGGAGTAAGGGAAGTTATCTGTAATTTTATTTTCTTTATTTACAGGTTATTTATATGACTTTATTTTCTATTGGATTTTGTTTGTTATTTTGGCCTTGGGTCACCCTGAAACCATTGCTCAATTTCTTTATATAAATATATTTTCTTATCTATTTTCATTAATAAATGATTTAACTTTATGGTTTTGTGTTTTGGTGATCTGTTGTATCTGGAATCCCGTCACTTACATGCGCACGCGCATTCAACCCCTAGACAACGGGTTGTAACAAATGGGGGCTCGTCCGACGGTACGTATACTTTTTTTCGTTTTGCTGGTAATTTTGTAAATGTTTGATTGGCAGATTTTTCTTGTTTGGGGGGGGAAATTATGGAGTTTAATGTTGAGGAATTTCAACAGAAGCCTTCGCGTGAAGCTTTAGCTTTATGTCGTAAAGCCGATTTGTATTTGATTGCTGAGAGTTATGATATTCCAATAGTTAAAACCGCTCGAAAAAAAGATGTGCGTGAGGTCATATTAACCGTGTTGGTTCAGCAAGGTGTGTTACCAGCAGCTGAATCTGTTCACGGTATTGATATGAATGAGAACGTGGGCACGAGTGATGAAGAACAGGGAGTAAGCGGTGAGGTGCTGCACTCACTTGCTGGTTTGAGTACTATTGATTTACAACTTGCTATCCAGCTCAAACAGCTTGATTTGGAGGTTAAGCGTCAAGAGCACACTACACAGTTGTTGCGTTTTAGACAATGTGAGTTGGAATTGCAGGCTGGTAAACGACCGCCTAGTCCGCTTAGAACCATACCTGTTCTAGCCCAAGATGCTCGAGATTCGTATCAGACCTCAGATAATTCGTTCTCCGTTTCGCCAAATTCTTCTGATTTTGATGTGAGTAGACAAATTAACCTTGTGCCACCTTTTCGAGAGTCTGAAGTGGACTCGTATTTTGGTGCGTTTGAGCGCATCGCTATAGCTTTGAGATGGCCAAAAGAAGTGTGGTCTCTTTTGTTGCAATGTCGTTTGATTGGAAAGGCTCAGGAAGTTTGTTCTTCGTTGTCGGTTGACGATAGTTTAAATTATGACAAGGTTAAATGTGCTGTTTTGAGGGCTTATGAGCTTGTCCCCGAAGCTTATCGCCAAAAATTTCGCTCGCATATGAAATCTGCCAATCAAACATTTGTTGAGTATGCCCGTGAAAAGGGTGTCCTCTTTGATAAGTGGTGTCAGTCCAGCAAAACGAATAATTTCGAGCAGCTCCGTGAACTCGTTTTAATTGAGGATTTTAAGAATTCGTTGCCAGACAAAATTGTGGTCTATTTAAACGAGAAAAAAGTTTCTACTCTTGCCGAGGCCGCCGTGTGTGCTGATGAATTTGTTCTAACGCACAAGAATGTGTTTTTAAGTTCTGGCCGGCGTGAACCGTTTCATTTTACGAATTCGGACAAGAATTTGAAGACTTCCAAGTTAATGAAATCACCAGAACAATCTGATGCTCGCGAATGTTTCTACTGTCACGAGATTGGACACTTGATTGCCGCATGCCCCACTTTGAAAAAGAAAAATAAGTTGAAACAAACGAAAAGTGTTGGTTTCGTACGAACTGTCAGTCAGACATCACAACCAAAAATTGATGATGTATTTGAACCTTTCGTTGGTCAGGGTATGATTTCCTTAACTGGTTTAGTGAAGGATCAAGTTCCTGTTACCCTGTTGCGTGATACTGGAACCGCGCAGTCTTTTATTCTACAAAGTGCGTTGCCCTTTTCAAAGGAAACGTATTGCGGTTCAGATGTATTAGTTCAAGGCATTGAAATGGGAATTGTGAAGGCTCCTTTACACAAGTTGCACCTTCAATCTAAACTAATCACTGGTTTTGTGAAGGTAGCGGTGCGATCGGAGTTACCTGTGAAGGGAATTTCCATGATTATTGGGAACGACTTGGCAGGTGGAAAGGTCCATCCCCTTCCCGAAGTTGTGGACAATCCACTTGACGAACCTTCGGTTTTAAATAAAGATCATGCGGCAGTGTTGACTGTCTTCCCTGCCTGTGCTATCACTCGAGCTCAGTCCCGAAAATTTCCTAATGTTGTTGATCTTTCTGACAGTTTTTTGATGGATGAAGACACACTGGATTCTGTTCTCTTGCAGCCTGAAGTGACTGATTCGAAGTCGTTGTCCCCTGGCACTGGTGCTGAAATTAATTCCATTGACGTGTTACTGTCCGTCGATCGTAAGTCATTTATCGCCGAACAAGCACGAGATCCGTCACTCACTCACTGTAAGGAAGTCGCTGTCACGAGAGAGGTAATTGATACTAAATCAATTGGTTATTTCTTAGAAGACGGAGTATTAATGCGTAAATGGACGCCGTCTGTGGCAGATGAGTCAGGGTGTGACACGATTTTTCAGATTGTAGTTCCTAAATGTTTTCGAGAACAAGTATTATCTGTTGCCCATGATAAGGTTGCTGGTCATCTGGGTATAGCTAAGACACGTTATCGCGTGATGCGTCATTTTTTTTGGCCTGGTATTAATTCGGATGTGTCGAAGTTCTGCCGATCTTGCCATACATGTCAGATGGTTGGAAAACCTAATCAGGTTATTTCTCCGGCGCCACTTACACCAATCCCTGTTATAGGAGAACCATTTGACCGTATTGTTTTAGATTGTGTAGGACCCCTGCCAAAAACAAAATCCGGTCACGCTTATTTGCTCACGCTGATGTGCGCTGCGACTCGCTTCCCGGAGGCTATTCCAATTCGTTCGTTGAGAGCGAAAACAATTGTTAAAGCTCTCGTTGGGTTTTTTTCAACATTTGGCCTTCCGAGAGTTGTTCAGACTGACCAAGGAACGAACTTTATGTCACGTGTGTTCAACCAGATTTTAACTCAGTTGCACATTAAGCATATTGTTTCAAGTCCATATCACCCGGAATCGCAAGGAAGTCTGGAGAGATTTCACCAGACTTTAAAGACCATGTTACGCACTTATTGTACTGAGTCAGAGAAAGAGTGGGATGAGGGTCTGCCATTGCTTCTGTTTGCGGTGAGAGAAACGGTCCAGGAGTCTCTCGGTTTTAGTCCCGCAGAGTTAGTTTTTGCGCACACTGTGCGTGGACCGCTTAAACTTTTGAAAGAAAACTGGTTGTCCGAAGGGCAATCTGTTGTTAATGTGTTGGACTATGTTAGTTCCTTTCGGGAACGTCTTCACAGAGCTTGTGAACTTGCTCAGTCAGCTCTGTCGGATGCTCAGTCCAAAATGAAAGAACATTTTGATAAACGTGCAACAGCTCGCTCGTTTGAGAAGGGAGACCAAGTTTTGGTTTTGTTACCTCTTCTTGGCTCTGTGTTGCAGGCAAAATTCTCAGGACCTTATGTAGTGGAGCGAAAACTTAGTGACACGGACTATATCATTCGTACTCCCGATCGTCGGCGAAAAACTCGGGTGTGCCACATAAACATGATTAAACGTTATGTTGTGCGAGGAAAGGAACAAGAGTCGAAAAGCTCTATTATTCCTTCTGCTTCTATTTCTGTGGTGCCGCTTTCTTGCACTGACGAGGATAATGAGGAGCTGTGTTTGCGAAGTATGCCCACGTCCAGTGTTAGACTGAATAACTCTGAAGTCTTGTCTGATTTGAATTCGTACTTGTTGCACTTAAGTGATGTTCAGAGAGCAGACGTTGTGAAATTAATTAATTCATTTTTGTGTTTATTTTCTGATGTTCCAACACAGACTAATGTTGTTAAACATGATATTGAGGTATATGGTCATCCACCTATTAAACAGAATGCATATCGTGTGAACCCAACTAAACGAAAGATCATTGAGTCTGAGGTGAAATATCTTGTGGAGAATGGTTTGGCTGTTCCCAGTTCGAGCGCTTGGAGTTCACCCTGCTTGCTGGTTCCGAAGCCCGATGGAACGCATCGTTTTTGCACTGACTACCGTAAGGTAAATGCGATTACAAAGCCTGATTCGTTTCCTTTACCGTTGATGGAGGATTGTGTTGACAATGTTGGTTCGGCTCAGTTTGTGACGAAGCTAGATCTCTTGAAGGGTTACTGGCAAGTTCCCTTGACCGAACGTGCAGCCGAGATAGCCGCATTTGTCACTCCTGATAACTTCCTCAACTATACGGTCATGGCTTTCGGACTTCGAAACGCGCCAGCTACGTTTCAACGTTTGATGAACTCAGTGTTAGCAGGGGTACAGAATTGTAAAGCGTATTTGGATGATATTGTGGTTTATTCGTCTTCTTGGAAAGAGCATGTGGACACCTTGACTACTGTCTTCACACGCTTGCGCGATGCTTCTCTTACATTAAATCTGTCTAAGTGTGAATTCGCAAAAGCCACTGTCACTTATTTAGGGAAACAGGTTGGTCAAGGACAAGTGCGTCCTGTTGCCCAAAAAGTGCAGGCAATTGTTGATTTTCCCGTGCCTCAGACCAAGCGTGAACTTCGCCGTTTTCTTGGCATGGCTGGTTATTATAGAGCATTTTGCCGAAACTTTTCCGATGTTGCTCTACCATTGACTGACTTGCTTCGTTTGTCTCAAAAGTTTGTGTGGGATGCTGCATGTCAACATGCTTTTAATGCTATTAAAACTTTGTTGTGTAGTGTGCCGGTTTTGGCCGCTCCGGATTATTCACGTCCTTTTAAAATTGACGTTGACGCTAGTGCCACGGGTGCAGGTGCAGTTCTTCTGCAAGATGATGCTGATGGAGTTGAGCATCCTGTGGCATATTTTTCGAAGAAGTTTTTACCGCACCAAAAAAACTACAGCACAATTGAGAAAGAGGCATTAGCTTTGCTTCTGGCATTACAGCACTTTGAAGTGTACGTTGGATCAAATCCTAATCTTGTGCGTGTTTTTACCGATCACAATCCTCTGGTATTCTTGACACGTATGCGTAATACAAACCAAAGAATTATGCGTTGGTCTTTATTTGTTCAAAATTTTAATTTGGAAATTTGTTATAAAAAGGGTAAGGACAACGTATTAGCAGATGCATTGTCTCGTTCTTTTGAATTTGTTTAAAAATCAACTATGTTGATTTTCCTTTGTTTGTGGGGATGTTACGATCCTCGCATCTGCGCGATTCGCTTTGTGTATGTGCATGTGCTTATGTGTATGTGTGTGTACAGGTACCGGCGTAGCGATGGATCACGTGGTTGATGAACTTGGAGTCAGCTGATAAAAGGGCGGCGTTTTCGAAACATGGCGAGCTCATTTTTAAGCATGTGCGTCGTGGCGTGGGGAGCTCCGGATTCCAGCGCTACAACGGATCACTGATTGTTTTCTTTTGATTTGTTTAGTGTCCGCATTCTGTTAACTTATATTGTATAAGATCTATTCTGTGGTTCGAGTTACAAACCAAACCCTAGTTTGTTTTGGAGGACATTTGTTTAGTTTGCTTGAGTTTTTGGAGCGTAGGGGTGACCTGCCCTTTTATTTTTTTTGAATTGTTTTTGCGATGTGTTTTCGTTTAGGGAGTAAGGGAAGTTATCTGTAATTTTATTTTCTTTATTTACAGGTTATTTATATGACTTTATTTTCTATTGGATTTTGTTTGTTATTTTGGCCTTGGGTCACCCTGAAACCATTGCTCCATTTCTTTATATAAATATATTTTCTTATCTATTTTCATTAATAAATGATTTAACTTTATGGTTTTGTGTTTTGGTGATCTGTTGTATCTGGAATCCCGTCTAAATTATGATTTTACTGAAAATAAATATATGATTTTACTGAAAAAAAAAAAAAAAAAAAAAAAAAAAAAAAAGCACAGATAGATATTAATGAGAATGGCAAAATGCATGGACCTTTTTCTAATTATATTTCTCATATGCCAAGTACACTTTCATAGAAGGCCATGAGGGACATAACAAAATAGGTGGTGTCAACGGAAAACAAGACAATTTATAATATAAAAATAAAAGGTATGCCATGTTTTTAAACATTAAATGGGACATTTCAATGAATACAAATATATTTTTAAAATAGATAAATTACACTTAAAAAGGTCAGAGGGACTCAAATCTTACTGGTTTTGTGGAATGACTCATTTTACACTGTGAAAATGTTCAGAGGATCTTCTATATATACTTTTAAAAGTGCATAAGAATGTCCTGCATTTAAGTGGATTCCCTTCACTTCTACTTCTAAATCTTTTGTTGAATTATTAGAGTTTCATATTCTATAAAGTTAGACCATGTTTGACACTGTTCTGGCAAACAACGCAGAGAATAGCGCGCATGCGCAGTACTGAAAATAAGCGCACACAATGCGATTTAAATTCGACACTTCTCGCTTAAATTACAAGCATTGAAGCGGAACACAAACTGTAGGCACAGCAATCATTTGCCCTCTGTGTTTGAGTCTCTTCCTCTTGTGTTGCCTCTGCCGTATGAAAGAAGAATGTCGCTTTACTCGAGAATATGGGACGATAAATTACAGGCTACATCCATACACTCTATTAAAGTAAACTAGCATGCATCTTGTAAACTTCAACTCGACATCTTACTATTCAATTATCGACATTCATTCAAACTGTTTTGATAAACTGTATATTTTTATTTTTGTTAGCTCTGTTTTTTTTTTTTTTTTTTTTTTTTTCATTTTTCATTATATTCCAGGTAAATGTTTACTGGGAACGTTCTGTTTTACAATTATGCATTATGTCTTTAAAACAACGGCGATAATACACAAACACGCATTTTAGCAGTTATACGTTTAGAATAAAATGTCAACTTGAATTTCTATTTCGATTATTTTGTCCTCTTTGAAATTTCTAATAGCCTACGCTTCATTCATTAACTCATTCCGTCGCTGACCGCTTTACGATCAGCTGTAATTATAGCGATTCTGAAAATGTATTTCATACCTTAAATCGTTTCCTCCTCTGTGCAGAAATCCTGTGGCATCCTGTGCTGTTACGCGAGCCATTTATATGAGAGGCGATTTCACTTTCGTGACGTAAAGCAGCAGCTCACTTGTGAGATGTGCAGCGCATACGGTCTCAAGGACTTAACGCGCATGCGCCCGCGGTAGCCTCTGCTACATTTTTTTTTTTTTTTTTTTTTTTTTTTTTGCTGTTCCTCCGTCACTTAATCCCGCTGGAAATCAGCTTCTTCTTCGGTCCTGGAGACGAGTATCCTATATTATGCGCATTTTGAGAATCTGCGCATCTCATCCACCTAGTTGTCATCAGTCTATATTTTCTTCCCACAAACTTCAGATTCATTATGAATCCATTTTCTGATAAGGTTTTCCCAGAAGCGTTTCTGTCCATCAGGATTACTGGATCCTCTGGACTGGAGCTGATCGCTGCCATCGCTGAAAGAAGGAAATATGAAGTATTAATGTAAAATAAACCAAATTCAAGTGTCATTCCACAAGATAAAAAGCACAATAAAACATTTATCTGCTTCAACAGAACTAAAATGTCTCTTAACATCGTCGGTAATACTGGATAGAGTTGAATCGTTTATAATAACATTCAGACGAACCAAATGGCACTTTAGGAGCATTATCTCTATCTATTTTAGTTACCCATGAACGCTAAGACAATCTAAAGTAAATTGTTTCTTATCACAATGGTGTAATACACCGTTTCTTACCAGGAAACCAGGTTTTGTCGCCATCTTTACTAAAACTCGTCGCCATCTTTACTAAAACTGATCACAATGAGCTAATGAAGATAAAAAAAAACAAAAAACAACATCTCAATATTTATAATGCTTAATAATATGTAAAAAGAAGTACATGTGCGTAAACCACATAAAGTCTCACCAGGAATCGAGCTGCTGTTCAGCTTTACTTTCACTTTCGGTTCAAGCCATTTAAATTCTTTGCGCTTGCAGTGACGTCATCGCCATCATCATCACGTGATGTGTAGAAGAGGCGAGTGACTCGCGCACCTTCTTTCCTGACGAATGTCATTGCTAATATTGAGTTAGTTTTAAAGCTGAGAGCAACAATTTGCAGCAGTTCTTCAAATAAACTCCCAGCCTGATAAACATTCATCCGAACTGAACGAATAGAACAGGACTAAAACTAAACTGTGTTTACAGCCACAGCTCACTGAAACACGAGAAACACACCGTACAAAGATAAATACAGTAAATACAGTAGATAAGAACAAAGAAAAATTACCAGTTTGGTCAATAAACCATTCATTCTTTTACTAATAATAATCCAATCATGGATATTTGGCGCCACCTGCTGGACACACAATGAACATCACCTTCTATCAAACAACATCCACTGTGTCAGAGACGGTTAGAAACCGATCAAATGCTGGCGTTGTTATTGTCAGGCATGAGCTGCTTTTAACCGACAGGAATCACTAGCTGTGTTCACTCCCTACACAGACAGCTCATTTCTACAATGCTGACTATACAGGCAGATCACTGGGTTTTGGAGCAGAAGATCTGTGAACCAGCATCTGAAAAGATATTAAACATCCTTCTCAACCTTACACCATTTCATGATACTTAGGAAAAATAATGGTTTAAAAAAAAAACACATTTTGCACACATTTTCTTTTTATTAGAGCACGGCATTATATTTACACAGAATACAGAACAATTATGAGTGGAATACGGTGTTGTTTTGAAAAATTAAAAGCTAAATTCTCACAGTGAAACCAATCATAAATACTTTAAAACTGTGTGAATGAGCTGAAACAATGAGACTTAAGGAGGGTTCAGATTTTGCGCTGAATGGAACACATGGTCAACAGGATTCTTCTGATTCTCTGAAGACCGAAAATCTGAATCTGAGCAGTTAATCGGCTCCATTTCCAGATGATTGTCAGGATCATCCTATCAGGAAAAAAGGAAAAGGAAAGGACTTGACGTGTGGCCAAGTATGGTGACCCATAATTGAAATTTGTCACATTTCATAGTTACTCAAACTTACATCACAACTTACATCAGATCTAAGCTGCATTTGAACACCAGTTTCAGGATTCCTGAGAGAATCAGATTCAGATGATGAAGATTCAAAGAGTCTCACATGAAATGTGAATGTTGATGCGATTCAGTCGAACTCACCTGTTTTCTGAATCGTCGCGCCGAAAGACATTCAGAAAGCATCTGACAATAGATTGAAACTGATTATTAAATACGATTATATATCCATCAAGGTATTCTCATTTTACTGAGAGATTTTTTTTTACATCTGAGGCCACAGATTACATTATTAAATATCACTTTATATCAGAAGTGTAATGGTCTGTTATATTGATCAAATGATAAACAATTGTTTCACTTATAGTCTTTGTTTCTAACAATTATAAAAATCATAATTTAGTGACTAGAGTCTTTCAGATAAATTAAACAATCACAGCTTACCCGAGTTTCTTTTTCCGCCACAAGAAACAGATCAAGATGATGATAAGAATGACAATTAAAAAAACCGCCAAAATCAGGAGTGACTGATCTATAAAAGAGATGATGATATATACAATCAGCTGATCAAAAACATAACAATAAAAACAATAACAAATTAATGTGATCCAAATAAAACATTCTTCTTTTTGGCTATTTCGATTTCAGAGTATTTTAGCATGAATAACTAATATAACAAAGTAAGAATAAACACACAAAACAATAAAGACTAACAGATTGAAATACTTTGTTCAAATCTAGTGTTTTACCTGAGTGCTGGAGAGTCACTTCATTCAGATCATCTTTACAAACATAGTGATGATAAATATGAGCCAATATGAGGGAAAAAAAAAATTCTGAAAGTGTAAATAATCAGACGTTTATCAGCTGAAACTCACCTGAGTTTGGAGTCACTGCAGTTTCATTCCTCACTGAAAAACACAAACATCATGATTCACTTGAAGATTCACAGAAGATTCAGTTCAACACAGAGTTTGATCTCAATCAGGACACACTGATGTGTTTTACTGTTTCTCTCACCTCTGAACATGATCTCACGACTGAAAGGAGACTGAAATGAAAGAAAGCTGCATTAAAGCATTATTTATAATGTTCATGAAGGATGAAAGGTGAGAAACAGATCAATGTTGAGAGAGATTGAGTTGGTTTACTCCAGTAGAATCACAAATGATCTCATGTTTCAGATTCACACAGTGAGAAGTGATGAGACGATCAGATGAGACAGAAATCACAGGATCAATCATTCTTTGAGGATCTGATGGAACTGCTATCAGACGCCCGTCCTGAACAAATAAAACATTATCAGATCAAGTGTGTGTGAATAATGGTGTAGTTTGAGGAGAGAAACACACTCACCTCTGAGTGCCAGCTTTGCTCACAATCCGGATTGAGTGTTTGATTCAGTGAATCAGAGGGAAGATTGAACTCAAAGCCGCCGTCAGTCTGAATCTC
The DNA here is from genome assembly GCF_022985175.1 of Labeo rohita. Taxonomy (NCBI): domain Eukaryota; kingdom Metazoa; phylum Chordata; class Actinopteri; order Cypriniformes; family Cyprinidae; genus Labeo; species Labeo rohita. The sequence goes on along the minus strand of NW_026129621.1, from coordinate 16,361 downwards.
TCCACATGTCACACTTATATTATACATGATTCAGGGCTAAAAAAGAGAGGATGTTTTAAATTTATTGTTGCATTATATTATTATTGTTCAGGTGTTTAACGAACATTTAAACATTAGAAAAGATGTATTGCTGAGTATTTTAAAGAAGTGAAAATGCAAAGAACCTCGTCTTTTATAGAATATATCAGTTCAAAATAACTTTAAAAACAAAAAATCCCAACGTTTTCAACAAATAACGACTTAGATTAAAGACTGTACCGAAAACAAATAGGCCGTATTTCTGAAGGAGGTACACTTTAAAATGAAACAGTTACATAAAAATTTTACGTTATTACTCAAGAGGCAGCAGAGGGCGCTACTGTCACTAACAATAGGTTGTTTGCACATGACGTCATTGCTGTGGCGCGAAATGCAGCTTTTTTTTTTTTTGCAATTATATACATATTAATACAAATATATACATCTCACAACAGACGTAGAAAAGGGGTATACAAAGAGAATAATAAACACACACACACACACACACACACAGAGAGAGAACAAGTGCATGTACGTAAGTACAAAGGATCTATGCCAGGGATAAAAGAGGCGCGAAATGCAGCTGGAGGGCAGGAAGTGATATTTCTCCATAGGAATCACTAGCAGAAACTCTAGTGAAAAAAAAAAAAAAGAAAAAAAAAAAAGAGCTCACTAGAGTTCATTCTAGTGCCTATGTTTTGCGTTATGGATGTTCAAATCGGTCAAACCGAGAAACCACAAAATATATTTTATCACGTATGAAAATTTGCTGTTCATAAGAGCGGAAAAGCAAGAAATGACTGAAAATGGTTGCGAAAAGAAATGTTAAGATATCAATAAAGAAATGTATAAATATATACAGGGTGAGACAGTGAGAATTCACCTAATGCTAAACGCCACACGTAGACACAATGTAAGATTATATATATATATATATATATATATATATATATATATATATATATATATATATATATATATATATATATATATATATATATATATATATATGATATATTTTAAAGTTAAATTGAACAAAGTAAAAAGGTTGATGACCTGACTCACCCCTCTTCTGATATCTGAAAACATCGGATCATGAACTCATGAGTTCATGATCCAATGTGTGTGAGCCAAACCATATTGTCATATCGATTTTAGTTTTTAAATCACTGCGAATAGCAAACAGAGTATTATTACAAAATTATAACTTTACAAAAATATATTACACAAATAAAATAGTACATTTAGAAATATATATTTGCATGCAAAAATAGGGCCCCATTTTTTTCTCCCCAAATTCCATTTTATTTTATTATTATTATTTTTTTTTCTAAATTCATTTTTTTTTTCTGTTTGAATTTTCCTGGACTCCTTTTTAATGGGTAAATTTAATTGTATTAATCAAAAAACATGTGTTACTTAGTCGCTGAGTGCTGGACGGGACGAGACGAGACGAGAGACGAGATAACAGGCAACAATATTTAATATAAACTTCAGGTAGCACAAGCAGGAATATCCACACACGTAGAAACATTAACAATAACATTAAAGACCGACAGCAAACACAAGAAAAGGGCAGACTTATAAAGGGTGACTAATAATGAAATACAGGTGACGGGGATAACAGAATAACGAGGGCAAAACCAAAGTAGACAGATCGACGGGGGGAGACAATGGGAGAAACCAAAGAGATACACAGACATGAATGTAACATGTCTAATTAATTAAAACAATGAAACCTATACAATTTAACAATTTAACTGTGTTGTGCATTTACATTTTTTTCGTTATGAAATAAAGGCGTAACATATTAATTTATCTTTTAAGTCATGAAAATTCAATTTTGTTTTTGGCAAATAAAGGGAATGTACTAATAAAATTAAAAGATGGAAGAAATATTGGGTAACAATGTTTTTTTATCAGTAGTAGTAGTGTAGGTACATGCATTTTACTGAATGTTAGTAATGTATTTCTGCCACAATATCTATACAAGCTAAACTTTTACTTTGACGTGTTTCCGTAAATACCGTGAATTTTTGTGGGTATATAACCCTGGTTTACACAAATGAAACCGTGAACTGCTTGCAACGCGCGCGCTTGTGTAGTAAAGGAAACCGCGCCTGCATCTGCACAATTCAGTCATAAAGAGACACGCAGAACATGCAGGATTCATATTTAAATGGTATTTTATTTACAGATACTAGTCTATATCCCCTTTTTTGAAGTGTAATGATCGGCTTTTGATTAATTCATTCAAACTTTTACAAATTCCGTGAATTCCTTGGAAATCATACGGCGAGACAAAAACATTCGGGGCTAAAGAAAAGTCTTTCGGGGCTCAAGCCCCAAATGATTAGCCCTAACGACGCCCTGCCCCGCGCTCCCCTACTCGCACTGGCGCACATAGTGTCTATAATAAATAGGCTTTTATCACAGCAGAGTTAAAATCGAGCATCAGTGGATTAAAGATTAGCTTTTTCCCACCAGAGTTGTAGTTTTTTGTAAGCTTTGTATTTTGGAACATCCACTTTCCCTGCACGAAAACTTTCTTTGGATAATTAGTTTGTAAACCTGCTAACTCAGTAAACGTACCTTAAAGAAATCCTTGACCAAAAAAAAAAAAAAAAAAAAAAAAAAAAAAAAAAGCAGGCAGAGAGCAGAATGATTATTCTCCGGAAACCTGTTCAGAACGATTCACGTTGCAATCACTAAAATAACAACAGTGAAGCTGCTGGTGTATAGACCAATTTCGAGTAGACGTCACAGTGACGTCACTTGCAGCTGCGCGCGCATAGTGGTTGCAGAAGAACACTGGTAGCAAATGGAGGTAAACGGGAAAACTCCATGTAATAAAAGAAAAATATATATTTTTGTGCGTTTTGATGTCAAAATCGGAATGCAAATAATTTTTATACAATACTGTAGTCAAAGACGCCATTTGAAACTAAACGCAGACGTTTAAACGGACATATGGATGAAAACTCCTATGATTACTCTACTTTTAAAGCATACATTTGATTTAAACAATAGGTCTACATAATATTCACATATGCTGTTAGAGGATGTACTGTATTAGCACTACAGTTACAGCATTAAATATATTATTTAAACCTATTACTATTAACATTTTACCGAACTTTCTTTTTTATTTTATCTCACAATTCTGACCTTTTTTCCTTACAAATGAAAGTTTATATCTACTAATTGGGACTTTATATATCGATTTAACAAAACTAATGAGTTTGTTAATTCTGAAGTGTGGGACGTAAACTCTGAGCCGAGGGGAAAAGAGAGAATGACGAGTTGTTTTTCCTCTAGAGTTGTGGGATATAATCTCGGAATTGCGAAAATAAAGTCAGGATTATGAAATATAAAATGTACCTTTTTTATTCTTTTATTCCATGGCTCCATTGACTGCCAATCAAACCGCCCATAAAAACGTCATGGGGGTTGTAGTGGTAAATACATGGTAAATACATACATTATTTTAAAACATATATTATGATAAAAGCACATTTTAGTTTATAGTGCATCAAAATAGAAAGAAAAGAATACTTCTTCGTATATTAAATACAAAACTGCACATTTTTTCACGTGGTGTAGTTGGTGTTACACAATGTATGGTCATACACTGATTACATTACTTGACCACCGCGGCACCGCCTTCACTGACGTTTAGCATTTTTATAGAAATAAAAATAATTTAGTTCAGTTGGAAAACATACGCTACCATTCTAAACTGAGAACATCTGTACCAACGTGATCTCATGATAATTCGTACGTATTTTACGTAAAAAGTGGTTCTATAAAACGTACATTTTACTTACATTTTTCGAGACACCAAAACGTACTATACTGACGTATTCACAGCATCTAAATGTACAAATACGCATGTATTGACGACACCTAAAAACGAATAATTAAAATCGCGTTATTTTTGTTTTTATTATTATTGTTGTTTTTAGTTGTCATATCAATTGCCCCATGTTTTCAGTTGCATTATTAAATTGTTTAATCATTTACTCAATATGAAATTATAACATTCTGTTCTGATTTCTGCTGCCAGCTCGTTTCCAAGATGCATGATGTTAAACAAGACTACACTTTAAACCCTTAAAATAAATAACATTTCTGCAATCGTTTACCATTCATGTAATATTTAATTTGTTTGCCGTGGTGAGACACAAAAGGCGTTTTCTCTAACATGCTGTGACTAACAATAGAACCAACCATACACTAGATCAAAACGCAACATAATTACAAAATTAAGTGTTTTTATTTGTGCGCTGTACTCCAAATCTTCAGAATCCATACGACTTGCGAGGAAAAGACTCAAATTCAAGCCTTTACCCGGCGATCTTCATCTCCATCCCGAGCAGCTAGTCCTGCGACCATAGGCAATAAAGCCGCGCTGAAGTGGATTTTACAAATTTTAATATTAAATCTCGCCTGCATTCGTCACAGATTATGACATGCCGTTTTCTGGTGAGGTGTGTTTGAATGATGCGCGCGCGCGCCTTCACGGAATTAATAGGGAAATATTCTGGATAATATTTTCAGCGATTAACAATTTATGCAAATTATGCTCTGCACCTCACAAACATACTGTATTCAGCCAGAGAGGAGCAGTGGGATTAGCGACTAAATATTTATGCTATATTGTTACTAAAATGGTCATTTCCTTACATATTTTGGTCAGTTACGTTTTATATCATTTTAATATTAGCTATAAAATGGGTAGGTTTGGAGGAAGGTTATTGATAAAAGTCGATCATTGATAAAATAGAAAAAAAGGGGGTAAGGAGACGTGATTGACAGACCATGCTTGAGGATTTGCTGCTTAATCCTCATCAATGACAGACATTCTTTACACAGAGTGCGCTTTATAATCACGAAAGCAAAAGTGAAAGTAAACAGCGCAAAAGCGATTTCAGTACCCTGCGTATTGATAGCGCGAAAACTATATACAATATTAAAATGCTTCGGGGTGTGAGCGGTTAGAAAAAACAAAAACAAAAAAAAAACAAATTAAAATCAAGCAAACTGAATATCCTCCAATTTTTGATTGGTTGTCAGGCTATCTAGTGCGGGGCCAGGGTGGGCCAAGCTTCTGATTTGGTGGGCCAGGCCCACCCTGGCCCCCGTGGAGCCGGGCCTGTTATGTAATATCTCAAAATAAAAAAAAAAAAAAAAAGATACAAAGATAACAATTAAATACAATTGTAGACATCAATTCGGGGGTTCAGTTAGTGTTTGAGACATGATGCTACGTCTTAAAAATGGCCTCTAAATAGCTGTCCACTGTAGTGACCATAATGCATCAGAGGGCTAGAATAAGTTTTAATGCTTACGAAAAGCAACCATTGTTTCATTACAGCTTTTGTATAACCGCAGTACCCCTCCATGGCGGCTGTACAGGATACTGTGCGTATATGAGCGCTCTGACTGACCTTAGAAACACCTGCAGATATTTCAGCAGTTATTATGCGTGTTCCGTCATTTTCTATCAAACGAACCAGCGATGCCAATTATTTGTAATTTAATAAGTCTTTTGAGTCAGTTTTCTTCTTTCCATGAATTGGCCGAACGTGTTTGGAGCGTTCATGTAAAGCGCAGCCGCGAGAGACTCTGCTGTGATTTGTGGAATGAGACAGAGAGGGAGGAGCCAATGATGAGAAGCGATTATGTGATGGCTTGTTATGGTATTTCGTTGGCAGTTTAATTCAGGGGATCAAGTAACACATAATTGTTTAAACTTCATCAAGCCAAACAGTCTAAATCATTAGGGTTGGAGCAGACCAAGCTAATAACAGGCCACAAACAGTAGTGAAAGCTTATGGCTTGTACAAGCAGTTTTATTACATTCACAAATACTAAATTTCACATCAAATAATACATATTCAAAAGAGCACCCAGATAGCAAGAACCTTTGGGCCAAATGTGGCTGATTGCTGTCACGTTTGACCTAGGTATGGCATGGCTGGACACATATGGGCCAAACTTTTACATATATGAAGAGTTAAAATGCAAAAGCCTCTAGTTGTAACCCAGGCTCGTTAAAATTCGTGTCTCTGCATACATTTCTGCAACACGTACCTTACTACCTTAATACCTTAAGTTTCGCGGCCGTTTCAAAGTGAAATGTCCAGAGAGTGGCGCTAAAACACACGTTAAATACGTGATCTTGACACGTGTTATGCTGCTTGAGGTTCGTATTGCAGCTGTTCAGAATTTAAATATTCGGGGCATGTTGCTAAAGGTTAATGTTCTGTCTTATACACCCTAACTCATGTATATGAAGCTGTATACGTGACAACAACGTTCAAAAGTATCAATTTTCAAAATTTTCAAATGACTTTGCATCTGAACTCTTCATATGTTTTGCCAGGACTTTTCATTTAGATTACTATTTGCATTGATGTATATGGCCCAGATGACCGCACACAAACTAGAGCCATATATGGCTTGGCTATGACACATCGTGGAATATGTTAACTTATGGTTAACATTTTACTTTTACTTGGAAAAACACACAGGCCACATCTCAGCCCATTCTTCCCGTATTCCTGTTGATGGACTACTGAAAATTAAAAAATATGTCCATTTCCCGCTCTGCTACAACAGCCTTTGCCCAGACACGCTATTATTCAGGGGAGTTTTGGTGTTTTAAATGTTTTCTAGGGGTGTAATGGTACACTTTTAAGTACAAAAAAAATTCAACCCAGGCTCAATGTAAATACGTGCCTCTACGTGCCTTTCTGCAACACCGTAATTACGTACCTTACTGAAGGTTTCGCGGCAGTTTCAAATGAAATGTCCAGAGAGTGGCGCTAAAACACACGTTCAATACGTGACCTTGGCACGTTTGTATTAGGTTGGTGCAGGCACGTATTGCTGCATTTTTATTATGCTGCTTGAGGTACGTATTCCAGCAGTACAGAATTCAAATATCCAGGGCGTTTTGCTAAGGGTTAATGCTCTGTCTTATTGGAGATATCCCCTACACCAAACCCAACCCTAAACCTAACCGATAGTGTTAACAAATGCAAAACTGATTAAAATGTATTTTGTGATACAGCTGTGCTATTTTTACTTCCTCATTCAGATTTCAGCTGTTCTGTCGAATCGTAGTTTCACGGTTTCGAACCGGATCTCTTCATCACCCAAGTGCAGCGCCGTATCGCGTGAGCTAGTGAGGAAACGAACTATGTTAGAAAACTCATGTATATGAAGCTGTATATGTGACGACAACATTCTAAAGTATCAATTTTGAAATTGCGCAGAATGTTAAAATTGTCTTAAAACCATAATATAATATTCAGCACTAGTAATCGTCTGAAAATTAGGCTTTATTAATCTAAACTCTGCTTATAAATCATACTATGTATGAAAAGGCATCAAAGTTACTGCCTCTAGCGTTCATTTTAACTGGAAACTACAGTGATTCAACATAGGTACGTTTTTCAGGTTTGCAGAAATGTATATAGAGGAACGTATTTCCTATGAGCCTAAGTTGAAAAAATAGTTTGGTTCGGTATGTGTCGTTTTGACCACTGCATGTTCGGAATTTAGCGTTTCAGTTCATATCCGTGAATTAAACGTCACTAGGCTACCTCCTGTCCAATAATCGCAATAAGGTTTGTGTTTGGTTATTTTCGATAGGAAACAACTCTCGTCTTTAAAATAATGTCTAATATTTTAGGAAACGTAAACGATAAAAGCCGTTTTGACGCTCTTTGATGTGGCGTGATAGAACGCTGTAAGTAACGCGAATTAAACACGAACGAATCTCTAATGTCTCAAGTATTCTCAATCAGTTTTGCAACCGCGGAAAAATGCAAATAAAACAGCACGGACTTTACCTTCGGCAAGTCATTCAGTGTCCACAGCTTGTTACTTTGCTAGAAAACTCTGCAATTTACATGTTTGTGATTACTTTCATTAATATATATTGTTTTTGTGTCTAAAATAGTCTGTTATTAGAGTAGCTAAAGTTTTGTTCATTTAAAAAGGGGCTACACAGCAGCACTCATGTCATGGCTTGTTATAATATTCAAGTAATAGGCCATCTAATGTACATAACTGATTATGATATGCTAATGTTATTTTTCTCTCCTTTTTCCTAACAGATTGCGAGTGAGAAAGGTTGGTGAGACTTACTAAAAGTATCCATTATTGTACATTTATTGACTCATTTGACATTTACACACTTCTATTATGTTCCATATTGTACTTCTGTTATTAAAATTTGTATTGTTTAAAAAAGTCTGTGAATCAATTTTGTGTTTAAGATTTTATGTATAATAGGTGTGGCATAAATATGGTTAAATAATGGCTTTTGGTGTATCAGCCACATGTGGGCCACATAAGAGCCACCAGCCCCTTACAGAACTCAGCCATACAAGAATACTATAGAAGGTCCATATATCAGCCACATCGGTTTCCATGATTTGGCTCATTTTGGGTTGGGTAATGACATTGTTTTGGTTCAGTTGTGGCTAAAAAGATGTGGACCAGCTTTGGGCCAGTGAACAAATGCTTATCTGGGCCATATGGGCCAGGTCAATTTGCTAATTAAGTAACTCAAAGAAAACAACACCAGAAATAAAACCTTCTAGACAAACCACATGGCTCCAACAGGGGACAACTGTAAGTGTAAAAAAAAAAAAAAAAAAAAAAAAAAAAACATACAATCACTCATTTAAATATAAATCCCAATTACACAGAGCATTCACAGCACTCAAGAGGAAATATAAATCACCAGGAAGCAAAGAAGAATCCCCACAATCCACAGTGCCAGTTACACCCATGGACGAGACCCTGCAGCTGGCAACTAAATATATTTTTATGTTAAAAGCATGTTTTCGTTCAAATTTATTGTGTTAAGTACTTACTTAAGATTATCTTTACCTTTTTTTGTATGTTAAGCACAAAATTAGTGTGCAAAATTAGCACTTTAAGCACATTATAGAAGTGTACTAAAAATATATATATATATATATATGTTTTAGTGCACTTTTTTCCCCACCTGGGTTACCTGTAAGAAGGCATGATTGTGTTAACTATAATGTTCCTGCAGTAATACAAGTTAAACTTACAGTAAAGCACATGTTGATGGAGTACTTCAGCAATCATCATTTCAGATGTAGGCTACAGGAGGAACTAAATACCTCTTCCGGGGATTAAAAACAGTGTGGCCTCTTTGTGGGCAACTGAACATTTGGGTTCAACATTTTTATTCTCATGCTGTCTAACCTGTCAAGATCAGAACGGTGTATAAACCTCATCAAGTGAAAGTAGGTCACCACATTAACTCTTTGTCATTAAACATAATTCTGCACTGAGAACATATTGCCATCATGAAATTCAGTTACTTCAATCTAGGATGCACCTATAAGAAACAGAAGAAACGACCACTTGTTGCAACCCACACTTTCTGTGCTTTTCATCCTTGACTAATTTCTAATCATTTTAAGCACTTCGTAATCGAGATCAAGTTGATGCTCATCTAAAATTGTACACCTGATTATTTAACAGAATTTAAGTGAGCATTTATGTATTACTTTTCCTTGGCAAACATTTTCTGCTGACATTTTCATGGGTCATGAAGGGTTAGCCATTCTCAATTCTCAGAAAATGTGATGCTGTTTTTTTCCGTTTCTGTCCCCCCACCCCTACATTCTCCTCTCTTCCCCCTGCTTGAGGAAGTGCACTCTAAGAGTGCATGTCTGAGAGCACATGTGTCAGTCCAAAATGAAAGATTATTTTTAAACCAATTGCTTATTTGTTAACATATGAAATCGGGAAAAAAGGGGGAAAAATAGTAGCATTTTAGCTAAATCACAATGTCTCATGGAAGAGAAAGTTGGCCTTTATAGCACAGGGAGCTATTAAGCATTCCCCAAAGTTTTAGTATTAGGTTCAGTAATTAAAAACCACTCTGAGTTTCTACAGAACTAATAGGCTTCGATCTCATTGCCTTGATACTGTCGAGCAGAAATAAGTCTTGGGGTTGAGATCTATTTCTGTAATGCATTAAAAACTAAAAAAACGATTGTTACTTGTCAGACTGTAGGAACACAATAATCATGTCACACTGTGGCATCTGAGTGTCATTAATGTCAGACTGTAGAAAAGCCAAAACGCCGCTATAACGGGCGCACACAAGTAAACTTGTCGGAAATATTTATATTTATATTCGGACACTGCCAGAATTTCGTCGGAGCAGGAGGTAAAATTTGAACGAATGTTAATTTAACGAACAGAAACGAAAAATGTTAGCCTAGGATCAGAGGATTTGAGAAATCTTTCGTGGCCAAAATCAGCTTGATCGCCTCAAGTCACAATTTTTTTATAAAAAAGCTTTATTACACGAATGCATCACTGTGCATTTGTAGCCTAGAAAACAGGCGAAATTTTGCGTCAAATGGTAATGAAAATAGATCACATGGACACAAAATAGCTAATTTTACATTCCAATAAATAAAAACTTAAATCATGCGTTTACTAAAATCAAGAAATCAGTCCCTTGATTTTAGTACGCGGCCACATTTTTTTCATTGCTGATTGTTCCTCCTGTTCAAAAAGAGAAACAGTTTTTGTTTATCTTTCATGGAACGTGACACAATGAAACCTTTTATTTTTACTTTTGGAAAAATATTTCACCTCCTTTAATTAATCGTTTTCGGTTTCAGTTCAAACAGCTCAGACTTACATTTTAGTCTTGGACTAGGCTTAAGCCTTGTCTGTGAAAGGGATTATTAACTATTAACTATTGTGGAAAATGCACATCAATCTAAAAAGCTGAGCTGTAGATGTTTGCTTTTATTAAATACATTGGTGGAAATGTAAATGCATAATTGCATAAATGACCATGACCCAAGAATGGTAAATTTGATGTTTTACACACACCATACTTATGTCACTTGTCTCAGGAAGTAGGCAGAAAGAGGCCTTCCTGTATAAACGTGTGTAATTCTGAAGTCAAAGAACACTAATATGATCAGCAGGTCTTCAGCTAAATGTCTCATATATGAATGAGCAATCAAATGCGCTTCTCATCTTGACTGTGTAATTTCTGCCATTCTGTTTAAGTGACTCATTTGTGCATCTCACTTCTTCGTCAGCACAGTCGATTCTGAAACTTTGTAATGTATCTCTTTTCTCCCATAGACATCATTTCTAAAATGTGGTCACCCATTTTCTCCCATCATATTCTCAGTTTTACGCTATTTCTAAACTGAGAGAGATGGCTGAATACACGCGATACAATATGAGGTAGCTTTAACCTGCACTGAATCCACAACAAGCCACAGGGCTCCAAAAGGGCACAACTATAAATATATATACAACCAATGATAATGATTTGCATATTAAGTATAAAATTTGTGTGTTGCACTTTACGTACGTTATGGAAGTGAAAGTGTGTTTTAGTGCACTTTTTTCCTCCACCTGGGTTACCTGTAAGGCAGCATGATCACGTTAACTATAATGTTCCTGCAGTAGTCTAAGTTAAAGTCACAGTAAAGCACACGTTGATGCAGCACTTCAGCAATAATCATTTTACTTTATAAAATATGCTCTGTATTTTGGGGCAAGTGTGTGCACTCGGATGGGTTAAATGCAGAGCACAAATTCCGAGTATGGGTCACAATACGTCATGTCCTTTCCTTTTTCCGTTTACTTTCTCAGAATACACAGATGGCTACAGGAAGAACTAAATACCACTTTTGGTGAATTGTAAAAACATTTTTTTCCCTTTGTGGGCAACTGAATATATGAATTCAGTCATTATTTTCATGCTCATGTTGTCAGCACTTAATTGGTCAATAACATAACAGCTTATAAACCTCTCATCAAGTGAAACACTTCCTCCACATCAACTTTTTGTCAATAAACAATTTTGCACCTAAATTCTGTATCAGACTTCAGTTACTTCATTCTTCCTATAAGAAACAGAAGAAAACAACCGCTTGTTACAACCCATGTTTTCTGTGCTTTTCATTATTGACTAATTTCTAATATTTTTAAGCACTTCGTAATTGAGATCAAGTTGATGATCTAAAAATGTACACCAGATTATTTAACAAAATTTAATTGAGCATAATTTATGCATTACTTTTCCTTTAAATCTGCTGACATTTTCATGGGTCATGAAGGGTTAGTGATGCTTACTACTTAAAAAATGTGAGCATATGCGCGCCGTATTTTTCCGAAAGATGCAGCCCACTGTTTATGCCATTATTCTGTTGGATAACGACTGCATAAAATATTTGCTCTTGTTTTGACCAGTTTTAGTATTAGGTTTAGTAATAAAAAAACACTCTGGGTTTCGGAGGAAATAATAGGCTTCGAACTCTTCGCCTTTGTTACTGTCGAGCAAAAATACATTTTGGGTTTGAGACCCATTTCTGTAATGCATTAAACAAAACAAAACAAAAAAATCGTGCACACTGCACGATTAATATTCCTTTGCGACTGTTGCTTGTCGGACTGTAGGAACACGATAATCATGTCATGGGATATCAGTGTAATTAATGTCAGACTGTACGAAAGTCAAAATAACGGGCGCGCGCAAGTAAACTTGTCGAAAATACTGAAGAAGGTGTGCACCTTCACACACCCACATGAAATCTCAACCGGTGTTTATCAAATGAAAGGCAACAACATATATAGAGGGAGTGCCGGAGTTTATGGTGGTTAGAAAAAAAAATCCCTAGCATTATTTCTGATCATGGCTTGTCTTGAAAAACGAGGACAAATTGACGTTCGTCGTAGGGGATGTCAGACTGGACTGTGCCACAAAACTTCTGACACTGCCACCAGGAGCGTTTCTAGGATTTGAAAACATCCGGGCCTGGTGGCAAAACATAATGTGCTAGTGGTGGTGGATGGGAGCTCACGATTTACGGAAGACACAGGTGGGTGAACCTGGATCCTTCTAGGGAGAAGGGAGAACATTTACTTTGGGAGTTTAAAAATAAGAGCTCCAAGTTAACCCATGTTCAGTGTGCAAATTGAACAAAGAAAAAAGGTGGTGGCTTGTGACGTCACTCACCCTTGAAAACATCGGGCCATGAACTAGTCATACTGTGCTTTTGATTTTAGTTCATTTGACAGATATTTTGCCAAGTGGTTCAAAACATTGTTACACCATGAAAAATCGTAAATAGTAATCACTGCAAATAGCAAACATCAAAGTATTATAACAAAATTAGAATTTTACAAAAATACATTACACAACTAAAATTATACATTTGATTTTTTTTTTTTCTGTTTTAATTTTTCAGGACTCATTTTTAATGATTAAATTGCATTTTATTAATCAAAAAATAATGAAGTGCAAAATAAGTGCAATATCCTTAAAAGGCAGGAACGAATTATCATATTGATTATTTCACCATTTAAAATTATGGCAGGTATTATAATATTGTGCATGATTTACTTACAAGGGGGGCGAAATATTATACCGGATACACTATTTAATAAAGAAAAGAAACGAATGATTATACTGAGTGAATGATTTAACCCATTTAATCCCACCGGTCACAATAAAATCCTTACTGACTGATGTTTTAGTGCACTTCCTGCAAATATGGAGAAAATTAAGGATCTCAATTAAATATGTGCAGTTTCACATGGTAAATTGTACATGACCAAAGCAGTTTAATTCCTGTTTGCAGAACATAAGGATATGACAAAGATTTTTGGTACACATTATCTTTAAGGTATCTAGTAGTAATATATGGATTGATATACATTTAGTTTTGAGTGTGGTGATAGAATGAGTAAACATGTTGACAGTCACAATAGTGACCGGTGGAACAACTGTGAACAATGAATTTAGATATACATGAAAATCCAATTGCATTTGTTATATAATTGCACAAAAATGCTGCAATGGCAAAATATTGCACTTAATTAAATGTCAAAGTGTTAAAAATAAGTTGCAATATTGATGTTGTAATTCTGGTAACATTCATAAATAAATTTAATGATATACGTTACAAAAATATATGACCAAAAAAGCAACACTTTTTAAATACGTTGATGGTTGTATTTTTTAACGCTTAAAATAGTAACCCTAGAATGTGATCAAACAGTTTAAAATAGCTGGGCTAAGATATATAACACTTTTTATGACTGCAGAAATATGGTAATTCCGTACACACATTATCCCACCGAGCACAACTGTGACCGACCATGAAACAATTGTTTTGGTCTTTTCCAAAAAAAACAAAAAAACAAAAACGGCTTAATAAAACGACGGAACGAATAATTATATCATGCGCACTATTTAGTACAAGGAGAGAACGAATGATTGTGCACACGATTTACTTAAAAAGGGAAAGATTTATTATTTTGAGACTCGAGCATGATTTAATAAAATGAGGGAACGAATTATTGTGCGTACGATTTTCTCTCCTGCATGACATGTACCGGGTTCCATACTTAGAACTGCAGCGATTGATTTATAACTAAGAACATTTAATGTTGAATAAAATAAGAACATGTTAAACATTATAGCTTATGTTTTAATTAACACAATTTTAAGATTTTGGTCTCATCTTCGCCTCCAGTATAGTCTGTATTACATGATCCCTTTAGATGATACTGGCATTTTTATAGCGTATGTTGCAAACAATGGATATTTAACTGGTAAATGGGTTTAAGTGACTCCTTTTAGAAAACGTATAATGGAATAAATATTTTTTTCTTGAAGTAAATAGTTGTTGTTTCTGGAAGTCACGTCTATGTCTTTCAAACTAAACGAAACTTCAGATCATCTCTTTTCAAAATCACGGAATTCCCTTCATTTAATGTTAATAATGATAGTAGTAGTAGTAGTAGTAGTAGTAATAATAATAATAATAATAATAATAATAATAATATGCATGCATGCATAGATTTATTTATTTATTTCCAGTGAGTATTTTCCCTATTCGTCCAGCTCTTTTAATTTGTAATACCCATACAACAACACGGGTTGCAAAGCATTCGCAGTAGTGATGGGAAGCTCGGATTATTTTACCGACTCGGACCTCGTTCAGCAAAATAAACGAATCTTTTTTTTCCCGAGTCATTTCGTTAATTTTAGCAATATATAATTAACATGTTACGTTTCACTTCCCTAACACATCTACTGCTTACACAAACACTGATCACACTACAAACAAGACAAAACTATAATGCTATAAGAAACAGAAAAGATTAATTCATTGTTTACCTGGGTCTTTAGTCTATGGGTTAGCTCAACTCTTGTCTGACACGTTTTCGGGTTCGTTCATCACGTGACAACCCTAACCAACGCCGTCTGAACCGGAAAAAGAATTGATTAGTTCATCTGTTTCGAGTCTTCGGGTTTGAATCGTTCGTTCATCACGTGACAGCCCCATAAGGTGAACGGGTAAAAACCCGAAGACTCGAAACAGATGAACTAATTCCAGTACAGAACCTAAAAGGATGCTGCGCATGCGCAACTGAACGAATCACTGCCCGAGACGACTCGTTCGTCCTGAGTCACATTAAAGATCCGTTCAAAATGAACGAATCGTTCAAGAACGACCCATCACTAATTTGCAGCAAAAGGAGCGACGGCGACCTCTAGCGATCAGTTTACACTTATTGATCCTGCTAATTTTTAAACGTATACAGTTCGATACACTTTATATTGAAATTAAAACACCGATGTTTATTAGGAAAGAAAACCGGTCATTTGTCATGTCATTTTAAAGATTTTTACAGTATGAATGAGAAATAGTATGAATGTTTAATTCAAAGAGAGGTTCGCCTGATCCATCTAATTCTGTTAAAATCAATTAATATTTCTATACCAGCAATCTATAGGTCTATGCATATTGCCGAAAAGAAACGTGAGCGCATTTGCTGAAGATTTTATTGTCCAGACCTGCAGTCTAAAAACAATAACAATAACACTAACAGTAAAAGGAAAAGAAAAAAGAAAAAAAAAACACACACACACACTATCGGTGTGAACTAGACTTTAACAAACAAACTGACATAAGTTAAAAAAAAAAAAAAAAAAAAAAAAAAGCAACTTACATTCGACATGATTTCCCCTGCTCCCGCGCCTTTTCATTTGTTCCATGATAAATTCAATTTTCTGCAGAAGTTCTTGAACTCGATCTTCCACTGAAACAAAGAAACTTTCCAGATTTATCAACGGTCTGTGGTTTATCCAGATCATCTCCACGTACAGCCCCAAGATGCACCTGCTCCTCATCAAACCATGTAATTCCATCGCAAAATTCCAGTTTCATCCTTCTTCTACTGTGAACTTTAAACTTTCTTTCTCCCAGTAGTGTTTCCAGATGAGCTCTTTC
>NW_026129620.1:0-43316 GCF_022985175.1 Labeo rohita | reverse complement strand
TCTGCTTGTTAACAGCAGGCGTTTGAATGTTTAAACATTTTTATATTCTTGGAATATTACAAATCAATGTCCAAATAATGTTGAGATGTTAATAAAAATGAAGATTAAACACTTCATTTATTCACTTTATAATTGTTTTGATTTATGGATTTTATTTCAGGAACTCTGCTCTTTGGAGAAGTAAGGACCCAAATGCAGAGAAACACCAAGACAGGCAAGAAATCAACAAATAATTCATAAAAGCGCTGACTAACACAAGAACTATGTTAGACTCACCAATCAGTGGGATTTGTTCAGCCGTAGAGGGCAGTGTGTCATTAAGAATCAGCAGAAACACAGAAATAGACAGCAGTAAAGTCATTTTGAAGTTCAGCTTGTCTGTTCCACTTCCAACTATGACAAAGGACATCACATCCAGAACAAGGAATACAAATATTGGTAGAATTAAGTTAATGACATACAGTCGAGGTCTCCTCTTGATGGTAATCTGTTATGAAGAGAGAGAGAGAGAGATGAAAGTATTACTTTACTATCACAATGAAATGTGTGTTCCCCTTCAGTCGTTTCACTACGACGTAACATATGGGAACTCGCTTGAGTGACCAATCACCTCTGAGCTTTATAGAAAAGGCCAATGAAATTGACGAGTGGAGCTTGCACGCAATTCCACTCCCCCGTACATACAGGTATATAAGATGCCGACGTGCATCCACTCATTCAGATTTTTGCTTCGGAGCCTCACCGCTACGAGCCTGTGTTGTTGTTTTTTTTTTTGAAAAAAACTAAAACTCCTGCAGAGTTACGCTCGCTCCAGACCAGCGCGCGATCTCATCGCTGCAGTCCAAAGATCTTGCGAGCCGGCTGCCTTTGTGACGGAACGTGCCGGCTTCCTCGCACGCCAGCGAGCTTCTGACCGCACAGACTGTGCCGTGTCCTCCCTGGGCGTACCAGGATCTAAAAGAGCAAATTTCACTTACGGTCAATGAGAGGCATTTCCCGGTATGTCTTTCCGACCGTGCGTTTCTGGGTGCGGTAGTTTTCTCACCTCCATTGACGGTCATGATCGCCGTCTCACGTGCCTGGGCCGAGCGCAGGCCCACGATGTGGCTCTCGCCTCCAGACGTCGTGGCTGCCGCATGGGAGCAGCGCCGCCCGCTGCTCAGGGGTCAGCCACCAAAACCCGCAGGTCTGCAAGGCGTCCCTGACACGGGACGCCCAGAGATGGTGGAAGCTGCTCTACAGGGGACGACAACATCTGTGCCCCCACTCCCGGAGGAGGGCCGGGACCTTCTGTGTGTTCAGCCGCCCACACACAGAAAGAGCAATTTTCCACATCTCTGGGTCAAGTGCCCCGGGATCTGTTCCTGAGCGATGCTATGCCTCCTCGGGTTCGGACTCGGAGCCCACATTCGCCAGCGCAGGAACCTGGGAAGAAGGTAGGTGCTGCCTCGGACACGGATGCCTCTGTCCTGCGTGCGGAGATTGCAGTCTTACTGGCGAAAGGTGCTCCCATTTGGCCTGTCCCTGTCTCCCCGCGTCTTCACGAAGGTCGCGGAGAGCGCCCTGACTCCCCCCATGGCGGAAGGGCATCCGCATCCTCAACTATCTCGACGACTGGCTCATCATAGCTCACTCGCAAGATTTGTTGTGCGAACACAGGGACCTGGTGCTCCAGCACCTCAGCCATCTGGGCCTTCGGGTCAACCGAGAGAAGAGCAAACTCTCCCCAGTGCAGAGGATCTCTTTTTTCGGCATGGAGCTGGACTCGGTCAACATGACAGCCTGCCTCACCAACGAGCGCACGCAGTCAGTGCTGAACTGTCTGAAACTTTTCAGACACAAGACAGCGGTTCCTCTCAAAACTTTTCAGAGGCTCCTGGGGCATATGGCAGCTACAGCCGCAGTAACGCTGCTCGGCCTGCTTCATATGAGACCGCTTTAGCGCTGGCTACACAATCGAGTCCCGAGATGGGCATGGCACCGTGGCACACTCTGGATTGGCGTTTCCCCGCAGTGTCGCCGCCTATTCAGCCCGTGGTCAGACCCTGCCTTCCTACGGGCCGGAGTCCCCTTAGGACAGGTGCTCAGGCATGTGGTGGTCCACACGGATGCCTCCACCACGGGTTGGGGTGCTGTATGCAGCGGGCAAGCAGCCTCGGGCTCCTGGACAGGTCCTCGACTGCTTTGGCACATCAACTGCCTAGAGTTGCTAGCCATGCTTCTTGCGCTGCGTCGCTTTCTTCAGATGCTCCGCCACAAGCATGTGCTTGTTCGTACAGACAATACTGCGACCGTAGCGTACATCAACCGTCAGGGTGATCTACGCTCCCGTCGTATGTCGCAACTCGCCCGCCATCTGCTCCTGTGGAGTCAGACGCGGCTGAAATCGCTGCGTGCCGTTCACATACCAGGAGAGCTCAACCGTGCAGCCGATCAGCTCTCACGGCAGCCCACCCATCCTGGAGAATGGCGACTCCACCCCCAGACAGTCCAGCTGATTTGGAGTCGATTCGGCGAGGCCCAGATAGATCTGTTTGCCTCCCCAGAATCCTCCCACTGCCAGCTCTATTACTCCCTCAGCGAGGCTCCCCTCGGCAGGGGTGCGCTGGCACACAGCTGGCCTCCGGGGCCCAAGTACGCCTTTCCCCCAGTGAGCCTCCTTGCACAGACTCTGTGCAAGATCAGGGACGACGGGGAGCAGGTACTGCTGGTTGCGCCGTACTGGCCCACCCGGACCTGGTTTGTCGAGCTCACGCTCCTCGCGACAGCCCCTCCCTGGAAGATCTCCTTGAGGAAGGACCTACTTTCTCAGGGGATGGGCACAATCTGGCACCCGCATCCCGATCTGTGGAACCTGCATGTGTGGCTTCTGGACGGGACACGGTAGACCTCTCCGGCCTTCCACAGGCCGTGATAGAGACTATCACTCAGTCTAGAGCTCCCTCTACGAGGCAGGCCTATGCATTGAGATGGGGTCTCTTCGTTGACTGGTGTGCCTCCCGTGGGGAGGACCCACAGAGATGTCCGATTGCAGTGGTGCTTTCCTTTCTGCAAGAGAAGTGTATGTCGCTGCCATTGCAGCATATCACGATGCAGTCGATGGAGCATCCATTGGAAAGCATCAACTGGTCGTGAGGTTCCTCAGAGGTGCGAGAATGGTTAACCCCCCTAGACCGCACCTCATACCCTCTTGGGATCTCTCCGTCGCCCTTCGGGACCTGCGGGGACCTCCCTTCGAGCCGCTGGTTTCAGTCGAGCTTAAGTTCCTGTCGCTTAAGACAGCGCTCCTGACCGCGCTCACCTCCATCAAGAGGGTTGGGGACCTACAAGCCTTCTCTGTCAACGAAGCGTGCCTGGAGTTTGGGCCGGCGGATTCTCACGTTGTTCTGAGACCCCGGCCCGGCTATGTGCCCAAGGTTCCCACCACACCCTTTCATGATCAAGTGGTGAACCTGCAAGCTCTGCCCCCGGAGGAGGCAGACCCGGCCTTAGCATTGCTGTGTCCCGTTCGTGCCTTACGAATATACGTGGACCGCACCCGGAGCTTCAGACGCTCAGAGCAGCTCTTTGTCTGTTTCGGAGGACGGCAGAAGGGAAACGCTGTCTCCAAGCAGAGGTTGGCCCATTGGGTGGTAGATGCCATCTCCCTGGCGTATGAAGGCCAGGGGGAGCCGTGCCCCCTAGGAGTTCGAGCTTACTCCACTCGGAGTGTTGCCTCCTCCTATGCGCTGGCGCACGGCGCCTCGCTAGCAGACATCTGCAGAGCTGCGGGCTGGGCGACACCTAACACCTTCGCGAGATTTTATAATCTCCGCGTCGAGCCCGTGTCCTCCCGTGTGTTAAGGTAAACATCAGGTAATCTGCGGGAGGCCAGCAGGTGTCGGCTTGCTGCGCCATTCCCACGGGATCCGTGCGCCATTTCCCAGTATGTTCCCTCCGGTGAACTCTGGGTCCTCCATGCCCCGCAGTCAGGACTAGATGCAGAGTAGTCCATGACTGTGCTCCAACTGGGTTTCCTTCGCCCAGAAGGTTGTGGCAACATGTCTCAGTATTTTTCCACAGTCAGCCAGAAGGCTGTGTTTTCCATCATATATCTATAACCAGAATAGATATACTCAATTTCTTATTCCACATGCCTAAACCATGTTTTGTGTGTGCTCCGCCCCCCCAACCCATGCTTCAGTATAACTGGCACCCCTATGGGGCCCCCTCTATTGGCCTCTAGGGTGTTGGGAAGGTTACGTATTGACTCCACTGCTGGCACGTCCACCTGTCAGCACTTAGTCTCTTGCATAACGCGGCCTTAGGGTTGTGGCCTTTTCCATGGGTCTATTCCCATATGTAACGTCGTAGTGAAATGACTGAAGGGGAACGTCTAGGTTACGTACGTACGGAGACGTTACATCCCCTTGCCACAACTCTAGGCTGCGCTGACGCCAGGCTGCGGCTCGGCTCCTCAGCAAATATACCCAAATATAATATAGCCATCTTATATACCCGTATGTACGGGGGGAGTGGCGTTGCGTGCAAGCTCCACTCGCCAATTTCATTGGCCTTTTCTATAAAGCTCAGAGGTGATTGGTCACTCAAGCGAGTTCCCATATGTAACGTCTCCGTTCCCTCCTTCAGGGAACGAGGGTTACGTACGTAACCTAGACGTTTTCTACTCTGATAGAATGATAATAAACTAAAGGTATTGTTCAAATTACAGGAGAAGTTCTGGCAGTACAAATCATATCACAAAAGCTCTAACCAGATGAGACATATGGCAGTCAATATACATGCAGTGTAAAAAAAAATGCTGTTAAAAAACAGCCATATTCTGATAGTAACATCCTGTTTTTTTTATTACAATAGGAAAATCCCATAAAAAAACAATGCATTCTGGGTAATTGTTGTTTTCGAAAAAGTAGCCTTCTGCAGTACTGTGAATTAACAGCATTCAGAGTCAATACTCAGAGGCTGTGTTTCAAATCACACCCTACACCCTCATTTAGGGGGAGCACAGGGCACAACCTAACACTTTTTGAATTTCTCAGTTTGTGTAAATTCACGAGGGGTTTAGAAGATAGTTTTTATCCACATCAATTTCACACTTGTCTTGTACAAATATGTCACTTTGTTTCATAATTATAGTGTATATGTTTTTTGTGATTTACCTTAAAAGAAAGAAAGTGAAAATAGACAACATGCCCCGTATGTGGGGTACATTGTAACATGAGACATCTTAAAATGTTATCTGATCGAATGAAAAAAATATACACAACAAACTAAAATATTTTGTCAATAAAAGAAAATGATTAACTTTTTCAAATAAAATAATGGTGTTTTTTTTTTAATAATTAAAACACAATGAACACATCGCAACCATGCATGGGACGGCTCTGATCGGAAAACACAGCTATGCAGTATAGTTCAAAACATTGTGCGCAAATAGATGAAACACATTCAGACATTCAAAAAACACTCCTCTCCCTCCAAACACAGCTCTCATAGAACACGAGACACATAAACGGGCCAAAATGCTTTACGTTTCTTAAAATAATAATTTCTCAACATTAAACATCGATTGTCAGTCTTTATTCACCTGTTTCTTGTGGTTTCTTTTTAAAATCCATAAAAGTAAATAGTGAAAACTGCATGGCTAATGTCATAGAACAGCATAGTTTAATATAGCGGGGCACTTTGTAACACAGTGTTACAACTCTCCCCATCAGCGCGACTGGAATATAAAAGTTGTTAGTGTGTTCTGCTGACTTGCCAAGCATTAATAAACTAATAAGTCTAATAAATACTAATACTAATAAATAATACTAATAACTAATAAATCTAAACTGATAAGTAACAGATTGGCAATTAAATAGCAGATTTGTCTCATTTTAAATGAATACTAAAAACTGAGAAGAAAAATTTACTTCAACCAGAAATTTACTTTTACTATGGTAAAATAAATATTCAGCAATATCATCAAAAGGTTTTAAATTTTGAAGCTTTTTTCTCTGTATAGTGTTGCTATGACAACTAGTAAATACCATAAATTTGGTTTTGCCAGCGTGATGAGTGAATTCAGCCAATGATGAACAGCTGCTGTTAACAAGCAGATATTTGTTATAGCAAGAACCTCTGAACCACTGACCTCCATCATGGTAGTTTCTTCTATAATTAATTAATTATTATTTTTCTTTTCGGCAATTCTCAGTAAAAACGTAATATCAGGACACATAGAATAATTTTATCAATTAAAAAAAAAAGAAAAAGAAAAGAAAGACATTTAATTGTATTATTTGAGTCCTATATATCGGAAAATGGCAGTAATATAATTCATAAGGCATTTAATCCCCCTGCCTTTTTGAAAATGTAATAATGTTTTTTAATTTAATTTAATTTAACCTTATATCCTGTGCTCTGTACCTGATACATCAGCTGATCCATTTCCAACCACAAAACTTTGCCAACAGTGTTAGTCTCATTTATACTGATGAACTCCCACTCTCCCTGGTTCTGAAAGGTCTCTTTCGACTGGATGGTCATCCATTCTGCATCAGTTAATTTAGTAATTCTAATCTCCTGACCTATGGGAACAGACATTAACATTGTATTTATATATTAAAGTCAAATAGTTTAGAAGAATAATTTGTTTAATCTTTGCTTGTTTGGTGAAACTGATTCATGTTTTCAGATGTACTTGAATATGCTGTAGACTGCAGTGTTATATTGCAGGTGTGGCTGTCAAAGGGAAACTTGTAGAGATCCATCTTACAGGCCGTGGTCAGAGTTAAAATGTCAGATGAGGCTATAAAGCCATGATAGAACAACTTCACATATGGAGACTCGTTTGTTCCAAACTCTGTCTTGATGCTAAATTGATAAAATATAATTTTACACTGATTATTAAAGACATGATGATTGGAGACAGCAGGTATTCAAGTAAAAAATAAAGCAAGTTGCAGACTACTAAGAATCATGTTATTTTAGGGGTGTCCAGCTCCTGGAAGGTCTCTGTCCTACAGAGTTTGGCTGCAGCTCTAATTAAACACACCTGAACCAGATAATTAATATCTCATTTTGAAGGCTGCACAATCCAGAGGTTAAACTTAATTGATTTAATTAACTGCATAAGCAATTCAATATGTAACACTGCAAAGTGTAGATTCAACACTGCTTCAGTGTAAGTTTGTAGACTTGCGGCTGAGATTCATACAGCAGGGATGTTAATTTAACACTCGCTATTTTGATTTGGGTATTTTGAGCAGTAAGATTATTTAAATTGTATAATATAGATAAAGAAGAAGTCTAGATAATATAGATAAAGAATATATAATATAGATAAAGAAGAAGTCTAAATAAAATAAATATTCATCAATCAGTACTTTTTACCTTTAATACTGAGTTAATAAATATGTAGGTGCAACGTTACTTATAGTCAACAGAATAAAGGGACCATCCAAAAATAAAACGTGAATGTAAGTACTTCTGTACTTTTACTGAAGTTAAATTGAAAATGAGTACTTAACACATGTACTCTGGGAATTATTTTATTAGGGTATCTTTACTTTTACTTAAGTACTTGATTTGTGTACTTCATCTGCCACTGCTAGTAAGAGTTCACTAATTTAGCTGCTACTAGTAAAGTAGTATACTGGGAACATTTAAAGCTATTTCAGCTTGATGAGACGTGTATGTTTGACTTTGTTCAGATAGGCAGCAAAATATTTGAAGTAGTTTCTGTCTTGCTATTATAAATTTATGTTTGTTAATCAGATGTTTAAGGTGATCAGTCAGGTTTTGCAGGTTAGTGCCATCTGTCAGGCTAACTGAATTTAGTGCCATCTGTCAGGCTAACTAAATTGAATAAAGGAATCTAAGGAGGTGTCTCATTTCTTGTTCTGTGTATAAAGTATATTTTCAGTTTTTGTTTTGTGACAGATGAGAGGGGGGGTGATTTGTGCAGTATGGAGCCCCTGAAGGGACATTTATGAAAAAAAAAAAAAAAAAGAAGAAGAAGAAGTAAAAGATGAAGACTTTCGCATGCTCACGGCAAACTATTGCATGCTTGTGAGAAACTTTTGCATGCACACAAGGAATTTTTTTACAAGCCTACGCATTACAGTTTCCAGTTTTGTCACTTCTGCCATCTTACAAAGCAGAAACCAAAAGCATGGATGCACATGAAATAGCCTAAGGGAGATCTATTTTAAACTTGGCCTTCAATACAGCAACATTGTTTCTGTTCTTACATTCCGACACAGATAAATTATCACTGAGCATCATAAGAACAATTTTTCCCTTAGGTTATATTCCACCTGAACAATACATTAGGTCTTAGAACTGTACATCTACATAACTTCTCAAAACTTTTCATCTGTGACATAGCACATGCATAATTCTTTCTATTTTCTCTATATTTTGTACATAACTTCCTAAAACATTTGCACATTCACAGTCCTATTTTATATATATTACCATATAGCTATTATTGTTTTTTTTTTATTATTATTATTATTATTATTGTCTATTCGGTTTATTATTAGTGTTATGTTTCAGTCGATTGCCTTACACTTGGAAATAATGCTCTTTCTGATTCTAACATGTTGATAGAATGCGATTGGTTGAATTATGAATGTGCTTTTACAGATGAAAAGTTTTGAGAAGTTATGTACAGATGGACAGTCCTGAGATATTATGTATTGTTCAGGTGGAATATAGCCTGCAAGAAAAAAAAAAGAGCTGTTTTTATGTCACTCAGTGATGATTTATCTGTGTTGGAATGCCAAAACAGAAACTATGTTTTCATATTGAAGGCCAAGTTTGAAATGCTTTTGTTTTCTTCTTTGTAAGTTGGCCTAAATGACGCAACCAGAAACTGTAACGTGTAAGTTCGCAAAAAGTTTCTCGTGTGTATGTGAAAAGTTTCTTGTGAGCATGCAAAATGTGAGCACGCAATAGTTCCTTGCGTGTACGCGAAAGTCTTCATTTTCTTATTTTTGCAAATGTCCCTTTAGGGGCTTCATAGTGAAGTGTGAACAAAGCCTATGCATCCCTTTTGTCATTTCCAATTGCCATTATTCTTTTTCTGCCCATCATTTTGCAACTTTTCTAAACAATCACTTATAGAGGAAAAACAACCAAATTAAAAGGAAGTAATGTTTTATACCTTTCTATTATGCTGATGTCTGGAGTCCAGAACAGATTTTTGGGGGCTACAAATGAATCCATTTCACAATACATTGTATAATTCCACCGCATATTTGAATTTGGCCAGACCTAAAAAGTTATATTGCATTCAAAGTGAGTATTAGATATACTGTATGCTTGAAAATTATGTAAATTGAGTAAAACTTTGCAAAGTAAAAGTTAAATAGGTTTTTCAAATACTTACAGTTATCATTTTGACTTGTGTGGTGAGGCTCTGGTCTTTTTCATTCTGTAGATAAAAAAGAAGCACTGAGTGATAATACTACTACAGCTTGACAGCCATTAATGACCCAATCAGAAGATAATTAATGCTGGACTCATACCACATCTGTGATGGAGGTCACATATAGGTCTGCATATATTACGGCAGGCTGGTTCTCAAATAACAAGGGCCACATTCTGGTAATCTGAAAGTCATTCTTGTCCAAGCCAAGATGTCCAAAAAGGTTCATTTTAGCTGCAGCGTATTCTGTATGATTGCAGATTTCAAAATCAGGCACCCACCCTGTGCACATGAGACATTCATTAACACAGAAGAATATATTCTCCAAGCAGACAGTGAAATAGGATTTCATGTTTTAAACGTTCATACTCTTACCACATATACACAAATACATACACAAAAAACACTGCTCTTAAAATGGTCACAAAATGACCAGTGCTGATCATCAAATGCTGATATCAAATTAATTGGCAAACACCATCAGAAAAGGCTCACAGATTTTAAAGAAAAGCTGAATGAAGCTGAAAGATACCAATGATGGTGAACCATAAGGCTAAATGAACAAGAAAGGGAGGAAGTTAAAGTCTGAGTGGTTGAAATCTGCTGCTTTGAAGATGATGTGTCCTGCCAACAACACTGATGGCTTTTGGTAGGAAGATTGTGGAGAAGACTCGTCCAGTCATTATCAGGTTTCTTGCCAGATCAAGTACAGATTGCATTTGGAAGGTGGCAAAATGATAAGATTATTTGTCAGTTTGGCTGTGGTTTAAGGAAGAGCTGACAACAAATGATAAGTAGGCTTATAACAAAATGTGGCCCTAAATCGAAGCTGTGATCAAGGACAGGAAAAGAGGTTTTTATGTTGGAGCGAACACAGTAATTAATGGAAGAGCAGTTTGAATGCAAAATACAATAGCTGTATGTGTCTGTTATACACATATGATCTCAGGCCCTGTTTACACTAGTGTGTTTTCATTTTAAAACAGCAATTTAAAATGAAAACAATCCTCGTATACACTAGCGTTTTCACTGTGTTTCAGAAACTCTGCCGGGAGATACTCAAGAGTATATGATGAACACTGAAAAATGAACACTGAAGTATTGTGAAAGCTAATGAGGTAATTAAGTGATTCATTGAGTGATGATTGACCATTATTGAAGAAACCTAATGTTAATAAACAGAATCACTAAAGGAGAAGATAATTACCGTTATACTGATCAGTGTTGGGCTCTTGACCCTTAATGTTTTAATATTACATTTTGCTTAACTGCTGTTATAACAGCCAGACAAGCCAAGAGCAAAAGTCATCAGGAGGTGATAATAAGGGTAGCATAATGAGTCACTGAACTCATTTAGAGTCTAATCTCTGAGTTATATTTCCTTTATTGATTGCAACTGCCTTGTGGTTCCATAGGAAAAGATCCTGTATTTTCTGTACATTTTGAACAGATTTCTTACAAGCTGTTCTGATCCAAAAAGAAAAAAATGTCACATGAACTGAGAACTGAATTGTCTTTGTAATTTCTTTTGTCGTGGAACCACAAGGCAGGTGTAATCAATAAATTAAATATAACTCAGAGATTAGACTCTAAATGAGTTCAGTGACTCAAATTATGATTATGTTAAAACATAGATATCACTACCTGATGACTTTTGGCTTGTCTGGCTGTTATAACACAGCAGACAAACAAAATCTAATATTAAAAGAGCCCAACTAAGCAAACACTGACCACTATAATGGTGGCTTAAAATGATTTTCTCATTTAGTGATTCTGCTTATGAACATCCGGTGTTATCAATAACGGTCAATCATCACTCAATGAATCACTTAATTATCTCATTAACTTTAACACTCTTGAGTATGGACTCCAATAAACTCCCAAGAGAGTTAATTTAACACATAATTTAAGGCATTTTGCTGTGAAAAATCTCCGTCTACACTACACAACCAAAAACAAATGTCACATGACCATTCATGCAGATACAACCATAGATATGTATAGGTAGATGTCCTATTATTTAGATGGTGAATGCGCCAGGTGCTTGGAGCGGTCAAATGGGGCATTTACCTACATATATGTTATTGTTTACACAGGCATCAACGATATGCAGAGCGAATGTGGGCAGACACGCCATTGTTTTCGAAAGTCTCAGTTTTGGTCCGTTTACACTGAAATGTAATCCGTTTTCAAAAGTCTCCAATTTTGAGGGTCGAAAATGCCAGAGTAGTGTAAAAGACAGATATAACCACAGCAAAAGTTATGTGTTTTAAAACGAAACGCACTAGTGTAAATGCAGCTTTAGTTATACACATTCCTTTCACTGATAAAGTAATTACTGGCAAGTTACTGATGTGTTAAACAAACAAACAAACACATACATAAACACACCTACCTTCAGTCACATCATTTGCAGGCCCAGCAGTTGCAGTAGGGTCTTGTTTTGGGTCGGTTGCTGTGACTGTTTAGAACAGAGTATTTAATATGATAATCATACACACACACACACACACACCTAAACTCAGTTTATTACAATCCCTTCTTTACCAAACATTGCTCATATTGATGCAAGATCGCATCTCCACATATACTATACAATGTACAAACATTGTTACATATTGTTTTCCATGTTTATATTTTAGTTGAGGCAGTGTAAATGGTGCTTTTGCAGTAAAGGAGCAATTTAGAGCTAATTATGTACATGCCAGTGGTGTGGATTGTGTAAGAACAAAGATGACACAGTTTCCAACATGATGATGCAGAGTCAAGATGACATTAAGGAGTTTGTCAAATAGATCAGAACTCTATAAATCCAATGACAACTTGTATTATGGATAAAAACATTTTGAACAGAGACAATAAAATCCTGCTGATTTAATATAATGCACAGTTTATTTGTGTCTTTCAGTGTTTATTACAGGCTTTTAGTCTGTGAGTTTCTTAATGTGGATGCTTTGGCCATTGTGTTAGTTTACTCGTTGGTGGAAGAAATATATGAAAAAAATAACTTCTCACTCAAATTGTTTTTAAACATAAGTTTAATATTATACTTTTCAAATGCAGTTTGATTTAACTGTATAAACTGTATTACTACGGAGTTGTTTTGCTTTTTTCTGTACTTTACATGTATGGTTTTTCATTGGGTTATATTTTTGTCTGTTTCTGATGAAATATATTTTTACCTTTTGATTTTTCTTTACCTGTTGCCTGTGTTGGTACTGTTGTGACATTTTGTATGATTTTAATTTCTTTATTTACTTGAGGATAATCAAGGAAAACTATTGCTATGTTCCTCCCCTGTTTGCTCATCACATTCATAGTTGCTTTTTGATATTTTCAGCTTATAGTAGTTTCATTAGCTGATTTACAATGAAATGAAATGAATCTTATTATTTAAAAAAAAAAAAAAAAAAATACTGTACTGCTGGATCTGTTAACATTTTCAAACAAACTTGTTTAATGCTTGTTAAAATTACTTTGTCAAAATGAGCAGAAACAACTAAATTCTTGGAATTTTCTTACCTAAATTATTTCCATTATGTTCAATCCACTTAAATTTCTAAGATTTAGAAGAGGTCTGGAGATTAGAAAAAGATGAGGAGTAGCGCTTATGCTAGAGGTGCTGGCAGCTTTTCAATAGATTAATTTAATGAGTAAAAACTGTGCTAATGCCAATTCTCAGATCAGTTTCCTTTGCTTAGCTCTTAGAGTATATAATACAACTATTAGTATAATTGCATAATTAGCAAATTACAAGAGTTATTGTTAAATGTTACAAAATTGTTTTCAGCACTGTAAAAAGTGATGCACTATATTTACTCAATAAAATTGTTAACAGGTTACAAACAATATTATTAATTACATTTAACACATAAGAATTAATTAGAATTAATCAAATGAGATGCTTACAAATTAGCCATTCAAAATTAGTAAAATTTCACAAAAAAAAAAAAAAAAAATAATAATAAAAATTAAGAAAAATTTAAACAAAAATATTGGTTTCATTGGAAACAAAAAAGCACTATGCTAATGAATACTGTTATGCATGCCAGGCCAGTAGTTGGCGATCAAGAAACACCCTTCGAAAACATAATACACATGCATATGACATCTTTTTCACAGATTCACATTTATTGTTGTTTACATGGAGATGATACAGGCATCATGTTCAAAAGCTTGTATTTTCATATTGTTTGGTTGCTATAACCTAGTTATAACAGCCAAACTAGCCAAAAGAAAAGATGGTTGGGTGGTGTTGGTTATGTTTTAACATAATCAAAGTTTGAGCTTGACTAGTCTAAAGCCTAAGCAATGAATTACATTGATTACAGAAGGGAATATTCAGTACAAACAGAGGAGTATCTTATGTCTTTTTAAATCAAAAATGTAGTGGAGAGAAAATGTCTATTTAGGTACACAGTGACATCAAGAATCAGCATATGAATCTCAACAACGGTGATTAGACAATTCAGATCATAATTCATGCTGCAATGCATGATGGGAGCCATGGATGAGTTTTAATAGGTGGCACCCAGAATGCACTGCAGCATGCTTTTTGATGGTCACCATTGTTGAGGTTCTCACGCTGATTCTTGATGTATGTGTGCTTAAACATCTTCCTATATTGTAATTGAAAGAGCATTTAAAAATCTTTGATTGTGATGATAATTCCAAACTTTATCCTGTACAACCACAGCATGCTGTAATCAATTAGGTAACACAAGGATTCAGGTCATATGACAAATATGTTAAAACATAATCAACACCACACAGCAATATTTTACTGTTATTGCTGTAATAACTCAGTTACAGCAGCAAAACAATATCTCATGTGACCTAAAATTCAGGTGTCCAGAGCCCAACTAAAGCAAACACTGACCACTGTAATGGTAACATAAAAATGATTTTCTTCTTCAGTGATTCTGTTTGTTAACATCAAGTGTCTTCAACAACTCTGTTTTGGGGGCCTGAAAACACAAGCTTTTTTAACATGATACCTGTATCATCTCCATGTAACCAAAATGTGAATCTGTGAAAAAGATGACATCATGTGCATGTGTATTATGTTTTTGAAGGGTGTTTCTTGATCGCCAACTACTGGCCTGACATGCATCACAGTATTCATTAGCATAGTGCTTTTTTATTTCCAATAAAACCAATATTTTTGTTTAAATTTTACTTAATTTTTTGTGCAATTTTACTCATTTTGAATGGCTAATTTGTAAGCATCTCATTTGATTAATTCTAATTAATTATTATGTGTTAAATTTAATTAATAATATTGCTTGTAAACTATTGAAAATTTTATTGAGTAAATATAGTGTATCACTTTTTACAGTGCATCGTGTTTTTGCAAATTCTCAAAATGTAACTTGTTCAGTCACCATAATTAAATTAAAGAAGACTTTTCCATGGAATTAGTTCAGATCCATACAACAAGATCAACAGGAGTGAATTATTTCCAGGGAACATTCAAAGAATATATTTCTTAATTAATTTGTTGTGGTCTCATTAACCCTTTAAGACCTAAGGGTAAAATAGGTATTTTTCACATATTTTGTTTATTTGACAGTAAAATTCTAACAGAATGTGCAATTTTCAAGTGCAAGGTGTCATTTTGTTTGTTTGTTTGTTTTGAGAAAACAAATGGCTTTCAAAAAAGTACAGTTATTGATCATTAGTGTTGTGTGGTGAGTTTGTAAACAGTGTTAACATCACAGTAATTTATGGCTTTTGTTTCACTCTGAATTCACATTATAAAGTTGTCCTTAACTGTGCCATTGTGAGAAAATGTAGTTGTTTATCTTAAGAAGTACTAAAGAATTTTTGGTATATTAAGTACAAAATTAGTGTGTGAAAAAAGAAGACTTTAAGTACAGTATGGAAGTGCACTTTTTTTTTTTTACCTGGGTAATTCTTGTGCAACTATACCCTTTTTAAATGGATGCCAAGGCTTTTTAGGTTGAGTAACATCTGCGATCTATGACCCAGTTTGTTTGCTGGCTTTCATGGCTTAAATATGCTGTTTTCTGCTCTCTGGCAACCCAGGGTGTTGAAATACTATTGCTTAAATTGGCAGTGGGTGGAATCACGCAAACCAAAACAAAAACAGATATGGAAATACATTTTCAAAGTGGAATAACTGGCTGTAGCATTGTTTTTTTTTTTTTTTCTTGAAGAAACTGTCCATGTATCTGAACTTAGCATGTATCCTAAATATCTGCTTATGCATTATGGTGTTTTTATGCTTATGTTATGTTATGTTATGTTATGTTATGTTATGTTATGTTATGTTATGTTATGTTATGTTATGTTATTTTGTTATTTTTGGTTACCATTGTGATTGTTTGATTGTGAAAAGTAGAAATAATGATTACATATAACTTTATTTATTTTATCTTTTCTTATACGAGCTAATACGTTACAGATGACCTGATCTGTGATCTGTGATACACTGTATTTTGCACCAGTCGAGGCTTAGAAATAACAAAGAAGAAAAAAATGATATCCACATAGACTAATCTATTTATATGAATATAATGGGTATTTTCTGGTGGCTAGGGTAGGTTTAACTGGGTAGCGGGCAGTGAATTTATTATTCTACAACTGGAAAGTGGCTGAGTACAACTGGGCAGAGGGCAGTAAATTTGCAAAATTCAAGCCGCTTCCTTTTGCTTCCTGAACCAGTCAGGTGGAAGCGGGAACAAAACACAAACTCTTTAACTGAACAACATACTTTAATATGTATTTCTCTTTACTAAAAGGCACATTAAACAGCTCTTGATTGGAACTAAAAACAGAAAACAGAAAATGGTGAATCTGAATGTAAAATTCAGAATCTGAATTTAAATGTGTTTAAATTGCCAGTTAGCAGACTAAAAAATCCTGATGGTCAGGTGGTGATACGGAAAAGAGAAAGTAGGGTCTCAGAAAAATGTAGTGTTACTGCTAGTTTACCTCAGAGCGTGTTTTTTTTTTTTTTTTTTTTTTTTTTTTTTTTCCAAATATACAGTGTAGATGACGTCGGGTATTTTTTAAATGTGAGGGAAAAAAGGGGGAGTGCAGTTAAAATGAAAGTGTTCCCAGATATATCACAGTTCATTTAGAACGCAAAGGCTTTTAAGAGTAAAAACTGCTTCACTGACAAGTTTATTGGTAAAGAAAACTTATTACAAAACTAAAGCGTAATCAGAATTCAGGAAAAATAGTCCGAATGAACAAAGGATGTCATTCCGCATTGTGTTCGCTTTGTTTTATTGGGGGGGTATATTTTTCTATTTATGGGAGTAGTATGTATTTATTTTTTTTTATTTTAATATTAATGAAGCAAAAGAAAGTTTGAAAAGAGCACAAATGTTTGAGATGATGATGCAGTTTTAATAATACAAGAAACATATAGTGAATTAAATGCTTCAGATTGGGGAATGAAATTTGATGGGTTATCAATGTTAAGCCATTCGCTTTTGAAGAGTTTCATTATATACCTTCATTTTATAAAATTAAGAAAAT
This sequence comes from Labeo rohita, assembly GCF_022985175.1. Taxonomy (NCBI): domain Eukaryota; kingdom Metazoa; phylum Chordata; class Actinopteri; order Cypriniformes; family Cyprinidae; genus Labeo; species Labeo rohita. Next base: position 26,389 of record NW_026129620.1, on the reverse strand, counting down.
AATCAATTTGATAATAATTTTTATCATAAATATCATCACTGATATGAACAAGAATTTAAAATTCCTAAAAATGGTCACAGTTTCTCCTGTTAATAGTACATTTTGGGTAAGATTTTAGACCAAAAAAAAAAAAAAAAAAAAAAAAAAAAAAACCCTGCTCAGAAAACCAAACATGCTTCTTTCACTTTAAGAAAAACAGACTTATCTTAGAAAAGCCAAAAGACCAAACAAAAAGATAATTTTCTTTAAAGCTAAGACAGGTGTGCTGTTATAAAGGACTGCATTTACAAAAATTATAATTATCATTATGGATGTGAATGGTGTTGTATTCACAAAACACACACAAAAGACCACAACATGTTTTATGGGGAAAAGTAATACAAATTTTCTTTAAAAAGCCCTAAGACTGTGCACACTTTTACTTTCTGAAAAAAAGTCATTGTGCATGATTTATAAAGGACTGCATTTACAAAAATTATAATTAAAATTACTGGATATGAATGGGGACATTTGGTCCCCATCACGTGATGAATATCAGGTGCACACACACACACACACACACACACACACACAAAGACCATGTTTGCTAAGACATTATGATGAAAAACCAACACCTAGTTTGTTAACAAGACGAATCATATTAATTTCCCATGTAAAAACTAATACAACTTCTGTAAGCTGAACACAAAAAAAAAAAAAAAAAAAAAAAAAAAAAAAACCATCAATTGTGATGAGTAAAACAGGAGAGATTCTCAGGAGGAACATAACAATACTTTTGACCTTGACTATCAAAGTCATACTAAATCCTTAAAAGAAAAGTTTTTTTTTTTGTTTGGTTTGTTTTGTGTTTTTTTTCTCCCTTTTTAAGGAGTGACATGAATCTAGATAAATGTATCCAAACCTGTAAATTTGCAGAGATTTATAATGGACACAATGTGCTTTTTATCTTTTATCAAGTTTAAATAGAGAAAAGAATGTACATACCATCAGACATAACTGGAATCACAGCTACAAAAACAATCATACGCAGGTCCATTATCAGATGAAATTACGATCATCTCAAAGTCTGTAAGTGAACACCTAACATGAAAATATGTTTAAACTGTTTTTACTTCCTTTGAGAAAAAGTGCTGCTGAACTGCAGCTAATCCAGATAAACCAGTTCAAAATATGAAGAAAATGAGGAAAGCTATTAAGAAAATTAAAAGCATGGAGTAATGGAATAACCTGAAACTGCACACATGTACACAGCCAAATCCCCAGTGTTAAATGACCACTACTCAAGTGTTTAAATGTGTCCACACTACAAAGTGTTGAAGTAAGAATGAAGCAGTGTTGAGGTTAATGAGTTATGTGATTATTTAATAATAATTAATTAACAAAGAACAAAAGAAAAAGACAAACACAAGAACTACTACAACTGATTTCCAGGCACAGTCTTAGGCCCCGTCCACACAGAGATGCGTTTAGCTGTATACATAAAAATGTTGTATCGTATTGGCATTTCGTCCAGATGGATCTGGCGTTTTGGAAGCCTGAAACCACTATTTTTTTTTTTTAAAACCGGGTCCCAGAGTGGATAAATCTGAAAACGACACCCTTGCATTTTCGTGTGTACAGGCAATCCGTTTGATGATGTCATCACCCCACATCTCCGCCCTAGTCAGACAGCACTACGTCATGTAACAGCAACAACAAGGATGGGCCCTTAGATGAAATCAACTCAAATAAAAGAATACATTAAAGGGGTCCTATTAGGCTTTTTTTTACTTTTTGAATTTTAGTCAGTGTGTGGTGTGTATGTTTGGGCATAAAAAAGAGCTACAAAGTTACAAATCCCAGTCCTAAGTCCAAAATTTCATTTTTTAAAAAAATCTCTTTTCAAGAACTACAACGAACAGCTCCTTTGGACTACAGCATTGTTTTCCGGATGTTATGATGTCACAATGCAGGCCATTAGAATATCATTAACATAAATCTCGCCTATGGAAATTCAAATGGTTGGGGGGTGGGTAGGGACGAGGTGGGGGATTAGCCTGACTTTAGCGATGCAGCGTAGAGAGATGCTTTTGGGATGCTTTAAATAGCCACAGCACGGCTGGTATAAACACAAACACTGACTAGAGTGACCATAATCAGCTCTGGAGCTGATACATTGTAGAAACTCCCTAACTATCAGAGTGACTGATGAAGGAATGCTGTCATATATATATATATATCACGTATAATCAATGTAGCCATGTATCAAGTTATTCTACTATGATAATCATGTATTACCTGTGTGTAAAGAGGCCTGCAGAAGAATGGTATAGACACCTGGAATGTGCAGACATACATTTTATGCTGAAGATGCACATCCTGTTTTGACACTAGACAAAAAAAAGTATCATGTGGCCTCTTCCTTACTGTAAATAGAGGCCTCCTGTCCGCTTCCTGAAAGCAGACAGGAGGCACAGCCAAAAAAGGTAAACAATAACTACTGTATAGAAAATGTACTAAACACACTTTGAGGAAAAACTGTATAAAAGAGGGTGCAAACACGGATTCTGCAGATTGCTCTGCAGAGTTCTCTCGGCTTCATAGTCATCTTCTGGCATCAAAACCTCAAGCCTTAAGCAGTGATGTCTCACAGAAGTGGCAAACGCCACCACAGAACTTACTCTTTAAGCCCCCCAAACATAAATTGTATGAAATGTATGTAGGCCTATGCATTTATATTATAGCAGTACCTTAAACATATTAAATGTAAGAATTAAGCAGCTTTTTTTCGAGGGTTTGTGCCACTTACAAAAAAAGGATTTACAAAAATAACATTCATTTACATTTATGCATTTTGTAGATGTTTTTATCCAAAGTGATTACAGGGAGCCCGATCCCCTGGAGCAACATATAAATTTAAATCTTGCAAGAAATGGAATAATGACAACATGAATGGTAAAACATTTTACTTTGTTTAAATGTTTTATAGGTAGTCATGCTCATGGAGAGCAGGCACACAAACGTTTGGAGCCAACACAGCGGTAGCCAGATTGCCCTGCATGTGTTCTCCCATTCTTACCTTAAGTTTGTGTGGATTAGTGTCATCTTCATGGTCTTCCTCATCCTCTGGCTCAGCAATGTCCCCATTGACAAGAGCAAGACTGTAAATCACAGCGTAGCATGTAACAACCTCAGTCACAAAGGCGGGGCTCAGCTCTTAAGGCCTTGAAGAAAGTAGAGCACCAGTATGTTTTCAGCATGCCAAAGACTATGCTTTGTGCACAGGAGTGCTTTGCTGTTGAAGCAAGCCTCCACAGGGTTCTGTAAGGCTCTATGTGGTGATGAGACAGATGGGTGTACATAGACAAGGACATGTGCCTTTCCCATCCATGATCAGATTCTAGTCTGACTTCAGCAGTGAGTGACGTGATGGATGGCAGAGACAGGTGAGGGTGGACATGGTGGTCAGCTGCTTCATTAGAATAAAGCTGCAGAACTGGCACAGCTGTGATGAGATGGCAGTAGGATGTTAGAATAAAGCTTTGTTTCATGTGTTCATGTGTTGTTTGTATACAGTCATGACCAAAAATATCAGCACCCTTGCAATTCTGTCAGAAAATGCAACACTTATCTCAGACAATTGTTCCAATTGCAAATGTTTTCACATGTTTATTGTTTTTGTTTGCACTGTAACAACACACACACACACACACACACAAACAGAGAAGAAAAATCAAACTTGATAAAATTTCACAGAGAACTCTGTAAGACATAATTGCTTTTCAAGCATGTAATGCTCCTGTAATTTGTTTTTAGACACACCCGTGGCAAGTAACAGGTGTGGGCAATATACTAATCACACTTGCAACCAATTAAAATGGAGAAACGTTGACTCAACCTTTGTGCTGTGTATCACACTAAGCATGCGGAAAAGAAAGAAATGTAAAGAGCTGTCTGTGGATCTGAGAGAAATTTTTTTTGGAAAAACATGGACAATCTCAAGGCTACAAGTCCATCTCCAGCGATCTTAATGTTCCTGTGTCCACTGTGCACAATATCATCAAGAGGTTTACAGCCCATTGCACTGTAGCTAACCTCCCTGGACGTGGACGGAAGAGCAAAATTAATGAAAAATTACAGCAAAGGATTGTTCGAATGGTGGATAAAGAACGCTGATTAGCTTCCAAACAAATTCAAGCTGATCTGCAGACACAGGGTGCAACAGTGTCAGCTCACACTATCTGTCACCATATGAATGAAAGGGGATGATATGGTAGAAGACCCAGGAGGACACCACTGCTGACACAAAGGCATAAAAAAGCAAGATTGGAGTTTGCCAAAATTTATCGGACAAAACCACAATCCTTCTGGGAGAATGTACTGGGGACAGATGAGACAAATGTAGAGCTTTTTGGTAAAAGACATCATGGCCCTGTTTACAGAAAAATAAATGAGGCCTTCAAAGAAAAGGACACAGTTGCTACAGTCAAACATGGTGGAGGTTCAAAGATGTTTTGGTGTTGCTTTGCTGCTTCTGGCACTGGATGCCTTGACTATGTGAATGGTATCATGAAATTACCAAAGAATTTTGGGGCGCAACGTAGTGGTAATAGTAATGGTAGTGGTACCGTAGTGGTGACGGTACCAATTTTTTTGGCCATGACCATATGTATTTATTTATTGTGATTTACTGTGACTTTTATTCATTCTTTTTACAATTTTTTTTTTACATTACATTTATTCATGTTTCTTATTGTCTGTGAATAAAATATAAATACTTAAGTTATGCATTAATCAGACTCAAAAAGAGAAACAGAATCAGAAAGTTCATTGCAAACTTTATTGCCAGGTATGTTTACATATACAAGGAATTTGTTTTGATGACAGTTTCCACAGTACAAACAGAATGACAGTGAAAAGACAAGAACAGATAATAAAAAGAATACAAAGAGAATGAGCAAACAGTGAATAACAATATACAAAATATATATATGGATATTTAAAGAAAACAAAATAGACAGATGGTATTAGATGTGTGTACAGGTTTGTTATGTACAAATGCAGGGAAATGTAAGTAAGTTTATGTGTTAAATAAATATATGTAGTGTTGTGTGTTACACATTTATTGTCAAGTTAAGTGTTCATGAGATTGATTGCCTGAGGGAAGAAACTGTTCTTGTGCCTGGCTGTCTGTGCTTTTGTATAGGGTGATATTTCATGGATATAACCAAAGCTTCCCTAACACAGACAGAAACACAATAATGGTGAATATGTAAAGAACTAAGAAGGTCACATCTATGATGCTTGCCACTCTTGTCCAGCACAGAGACATCTTCTTTTGCTGGTTTTGCTGAATTGCAGCACAACATTCAGTGAGGATCTGCTTTAGAAGGTCAAGGGTACAAGACCCTTGTTGTTCATTCTGATCTTTAACTGAGTCTGGAGGGCTCTGTGGGTCTCTGACATTGTCTATGAGATGGAAAAAAAGCAAAGTATGGCTCTGGATAAACTTTTTTTTTTTTTGTATGTATGTGTGTGTGTGTGTGTGTGTGTGGTCTGCATATCTGCATCAGGTAGTCTTTGCTGATACTCCTTTATAGAAAGAACAGATTAATTTCACATGTGGCTTGTGGAATGGTTTGTTTCATATATATATTTTGTGTCTCAAAGGGAAACACCTACAAATGCATATTTATTAAGGTCAGGTGCAAAAACAACTGTGTCCACGCCTTTTCAGCACTAATTCTTCACTGCGCATCTTTAGTAAATCCTGACTACTATTTTAATGGTAAACCACGTGTTGCCCTGGTGTATTAGTATTGCTAACTGCTTTTTTTCGAGAATGAACCCTGTGTAAATTATATGAATGTGAAATAATCATTTCTGTTTCTGGTACAACGTGCACATCCTTATGTCCTGTAAGGCTGTCATGTAAACAACTCAAACCTTGAGGATGCAGGAGATGAGCTAATCATTTCAGTTTCCCACCTGCATAGCTTCAACGGATGTGACGTGAAAAAAGAATGAACGACTGCAAAACTTGAAAACCCAGCTAAGCAATGAATTAATAATTTCTGTTTCTAATAATTTGGCCTTATAGCTGTATTATAGTTTTGACTTATTTGAAATGTGATCAGTGATTGCGCAAGTAGATATATTGGGAAATTTGGATGTTACACTCAAAAAAATATTTCAGCCCTTAATTTAATTCAATTACGTACAAAATTTCCATGCATTTAGATTATGTAGTTTTAATTTAAACAAATCAATTAAACTTAATGTGATTCAAATGCATCAGTCTTACGTAAGTGAAACAGGTAAAGCTGATGTAATAGTTCCCAGTGTTAAACAAACCCTGCTCAGTGTTCATGTGTTTCCACACTACAGAGTGTTCAAGTAGCATTGACACAGTGTTGGAGTTAAGGAGATCATTATGTCATGATTGACCAATAATGATGAACACCTGCTGTTTACAAGCAGAATCACCGAAGGAAAGAGAAACACAAGAATCAGCCACAGCCAAAGATAAAATTAACTTAAATAACTGAAGACATTAAATCTCTGATTAAACAACTCCACAAACAACATTACAGTTTGACTTGATTTCTGTCGTATATCCACAAATATTATTTGAAAACGTCTAAACAGAGGTTTAGATGTTTTATTTAAAAAAATGTTTCATTTGACCTCACCATCATGGCGAACAGGGTTTACTTTAGTTGGGCTCTTGACTCTTGACTTTCATGATAATGATTTAACAAAAAATTAAAATTAACCAAAAACACCGAATCAGACTTCTTTTTGGCTTTTTTATTTTGTTGTAATAAATGTGCTTCATACACATAATTACAACAGCCAAAAAAAAATTAACATAAAAAAGTCAAGAGTCCAACTAAAGTAAACCCTGTTCGCCATGATGGTGAGGTCAATTGAAACTTTAAAAAAAAATAAAGCATCTAAACCTCTGTTTAGATGTTCTGAAATAATATTTATGGATATATGACAGAAATCAAGTCAATCTGTAATGTTGTTTGTGGAGTTGTTTAATCAGAGATTTAATGTCCTCATTTATTTAAGTTAATTTTATCTTTGGCTGTGGCTGATTCTTGTGTTTCTCTTTCCTTCGGTGATTCTGCTTGTAAACAGCAGGTGTTCATCATTATTGGTCAATCATGACATAATGATCTCCTTAACTACAACACTGTGTCAATGCTACTTGAACACTCTGTAGTGTGGAAACACATGAACACTGAGCAGGGTTTGTTTAACACTGGGAACTATTACATCAACTTTACCTGTTTCATTTACGTAAGACTGATGCATTTGAATCACATTAAGTTTAATTGATTTGTTTAAATTAAAACTACGTAATCTAAATGCATGGAAATTTTGTACATAATTGAATTAAGTTAAGGGTTGAAATATTTTTTTGAGTGTAACATGTAGCATTTTAATTATAATCTGCTGAAATTACTTGAAAATAGATTCATTCAGATTCAGTTTTGCTGATCGAGATTCAAAGATCTGAACTAAATAAAATGATCCAAACTTCCCATCACTCAGTTTTACAGATACAAAGACCACCTTATGTGTGTTAATGCCAAGTTTTGCAGGACTTATGTTCATGTAATCAAATAAAATCTTCAAGTCTAATTTACTCAAAGATTAATTTTATTTGAGTTTCTTATATGCACCAAAGTGACTTAGGTGGAAATGTTCAGGGAAATGTTCCTCATAATCACATTCTCTGTAGTCTCTTACCATTTTGGCCAGGAACAGTAGCTGTTGTGTCCACTAATATCTTCTTTGCTCCTTTAGCCTTTAGAAAATTGACAAGGATGGTTTCCAGAAGGCTGATGCCAATGAGACTAAAAATCACACTGCAGAAAATCCCTGTGAAAACAGCAGAGTATGACTGCAACAGCTTTCCTGTGCTATAAAGGGTACAAAAGTTGCCACTGGGGCAGTACCTTTAAAATGTACCACTTAGGTACTAAAATGTACACTTTTGGTATTAATATAGACTTCTAATTTACTACCCCAGTGACAGCTTATTTATTTATTTATTTATTTATTTAGAACGCAAACTTGACAAAACAATGTGCATATAAATAAGTATAAAAAATGTGGGCAGAATTCTTTCACAGAATTCTCAGCATGGGTCACGACTATCAACAGACAGTTCACAAACGTTCTAACTAAGCAATGTAACAACAGAAGACCTTAAGTACACACTAATAACATATGGACAGGTAATCTCACTGAACTAATAATTAAATAAAGAACATTAAGTCAAAAAGAGGTTGATCATGTGCTCTCTGTTTCCCTCTGCTGGACATGTCATGGTGTACCAGGAAGCATCACTTTCATTTGATGTGATTTGAGAAGGAATTTCAACTATTCTGCCTTAAATCCCTAAATTTTCAACTATATTTCATTTTGAGAAAATACTCTAGGTTTAATGCATGTCATTTGATTTCTGTGACTTCATCTGAGCTTCAGTTACAGGATTGCATTTCTAAAAAAATAACCAGGATGGCCCTCCTGCCCTGCACATTTTGTATGTCTGCCTTATTAGACACACACAAATCAGGTCTTGCATTCTCTACTAATGAGCTTATGATTTGAATCAGGTGTGTTAGATGTGGGAGACATGCAAAATGGGGTTGTGGCTAGAGTGGGTATAGCTCAGACCAGAAACTACCAATAAAATTAATTGTTCTACCTATTAGATTGTGTTTTATTAACATCTACACCCACCCCAACACTAAACTTAGCCCTTACTATAATACAAAAACAGTATTATTGTTGTACAGTGTGACAAAATAATGTTAGATTGATGTGTGCATGCCAGAGCTGTATCCCTTCTAGCCTAAACCACAAAATGGGCAGAGCAGGAGGGCCTCCAGGACAGGTTTGAAAACCCCTGATTTAGACTCACCAATCAGTGGGATTTTATCAGCTGTAGAGGGCAACGTGTCATTAAGGATCAGCAGGAACACAGAAATAGACAACAGTAAAGTCACTTTAAAGCTCAGCTTGTCTGTCCCACTTCCATCTATGAAGAAGGACATCACATCCAAAACAAGGAAGAAAAATACTGGTAACATGAAGTTGATGACATAAAATAGAGGTCTCCTTTTTATGGTGATCTGCCATGTAGAGAGATAGAGAGAGAGCGAGAGAGAGAAACATTAGCATCACAGTGATTTTGGCATATATTTTTCACAAACTCATAAACTAGTTGTTCTTTGTTTTGTTTTCTTTTTTTTGTTTGTTTTATAATTGTATTTATGTATTTAATATTGGCTTACATTCCATATGTGCTCCGTACCTGATATATCAGCTGATCCATTTCTATCACCTCAATAATGTTGGTAATAGAGTTAGTCACATTTATACTGATGAGCTCCCACTCTCCCTGAGTGTGAAAGGTCTTCTTGGACTGGATGGTAATCCATGTTGTATCACTAAATTTAATAATTCTAATCTCCTGAACTGTGGAAATAAGAAGTCAAATAGTTTAGAAGTATAAACCATGCTATCGTGTGTTTGTTTGTCAAAACTATTTCATAGGTTTCAGATGTACTTGAATATGCTGTAGATTGCAATGTTATATTGCAGCTGTGGCTGTCGAAGGGAAACCTGTAGAGATCCATCCTACAGGCCGTGGTCAGAGCTAAAATATCAGAAGAGGCAATTACGCCGAGATGAATCAACTTCACATATGGAGACTCCTTTGTTCCAAACTCTGTCTTGATGCTAAATGGATAAAATATAATTTAACACTGATTATTAAAGGCATGATGACTGGAGACAGAACATATTAAAAGCATATCAAAAGTAACTTGCAGACTACTGAGAATCATGTTAAGTCAGGGGTGTCCAGTCTTGCTCCTGGGGCCTGTTGCACCAGCTGGACGTACACCCGGTTGTAAGACTAGGCTGAACGCAAAGTGCACTTTAAGTCATGCGTATAATTTATACCCGTTGCACCATCTCGGCGTGGTGCTATGTCTGAGACCAAATTTTACACCTAGTCAAAGGTAGATGTAAAGTGAAAAGTCATAATTTGCTCGGACATGATTCTTTTTTATTTATTGCAGATGTCAACTGTGCCAACATTAACTGCACATATTCTCTCAGAGACAATGAGAGATTTTACCATATCCTGATAACGGTATATAACTTATCTTAAATTAAACTTTAATCTTAAATTATTAATATTTCTATTCAACATCTTGCTTAGACAGTATAAATGCTTGGAAATACTTAGCGTCTTTAATTCCACTCATCATTTGCAGCGTGCCTAATCACTTTATAACCGGCCCCTTGAGATTCATCTCTGTTAATTTTCAATAAAATCTTTTGTAGACATATGACAGAAATAGAGTCAACTTTGTGGAAAAGTTAAGAGAGTAATGTCAAACACTGAACACGACACGATAAAGCAAAGTGAATAATTGATCGCTTTTGTCTAATGCAAGCCTGTACAACAGGTGACACTGCCCAAAAATGCATTTTACGCCTGCACACTAGGTGGCGCAATGCAATATTCAGCTGATACTGTATGTTGGCACCTATTCTATGGAGGTGCTAAGCCTCAAAACAAAAATATAAGCACACTCGGTTGATGTTGTAAAAACAACAACAAAACGGATTTAACAAACGCACCAGTACACACTTTTGTTTGCGCTTTCTGAAGCGTCAGTTTTTCTATTTACAACATGGTTTTGCATTGATGAGCAGTGTAGCCAATTACAGACACATCCTTTAGTTTCTTGAATGCAATGGACAATTAAAGATGTTTAAGTGAGATAGAATTTACTCACTGCTCCAAACACTGCAATTCTGCACGCTCACGCATTCTACAAACAAAGTGTAGATGTGATGTAAATAAGCGGTGTAAGTGATGTAAATAGAGAGATTTATTATAAACCATCTTTGATTGTGATGAACTGAGTGACAGCTTTTCAATGATCATTTACTCACACAATCCTGCCATGAGAGGAGAAAAGATCAGCCTGAACCACGGGCTAAGACCACACCAAGCATGCGGTAGTACAACACACAGTTCCCAACAAATACTGATGACGCTAGGAAAGCTGAAAGGTGGAAGTAGACCAATGAACATTTTAACTGAGGTAAACCAAATCAGCCTTCCTGGCCAGAATAAACAAGTGGGTGTACTGAATACAGACACAACAACAGCAACAAGGTAACACAGTCTAACATAGTGCATAGTGTCAAAAGCTATATGCAGTAAAAAACTATGCCCCACACTGCAGCATAGCGATAAACTAGAAGAATAAGTGAGGCTTGTGACATCCAATTTGTAAATCCTGGCAAAAGTATTCTATGAAGACCAGCCAACTGCAAAGTATATGTTTTGAGGGAGAGCTCTCATAGCAACAGATTTCAAAGGTGCCATATCGTGCCGTTCACTAGATACAGCATGTATCATACAGCTGAGGGGGATTCGCCAAGAAGAAGCCACCAACATCTCCCTGAGGTCCAAAAACCAAGGTTCATTCAGAGGCAGTGGGGTTCATGCTCTCTCTTCCCTAATTTTGCATAATACCAGAGGTAAAAGAGAACGCGGCCAGCACAACGTCAGGGCATCTTCCAATAGCAGGGAGTGAGACAGCTAAAAGAAGGCAGTCTGTGTTCTCGCTCAGTCCCAAATCATCCAAACCAAATTGGGATGCAGCCTCCACTCCCCAGGAAAAATTCCATTTTGGCAATTTACGTACGAAACCACAGACATATTGTCAAGCAGTTTATGTGCCACCTGCTCTGAGATTTCAGTATGCCCTCACACACTGCTCCCCAGCCTGAGGTCAATGGATCTGTTGTAACCAGTCCAAGAGGAACACCTCAGCTAAACATTTCTGGGTCACACCACAGTCTCAGAGTGCTGATGCAGTGGTATGTGACCACAGTGCCATATGACATATCATTCCATGCTCTGTGCAGAAGACCCTGGTGAGAAACTGATGATGCCTACACCATAAGTCCTAGAAGCCTCTGAAATTCCCTCAAGGGAACAGAAAGGTCTGAAGCAGTGCAGAGCTGATAAAAAGGTTGTTATGCACTCTTGAAAGAGGCAACTCTTGAGAGAGTCGAAACACACATCCAGATATGTTATAGACTGACTTGGGGTGAACATGGTCTTCTACATATTCACACGCAGCTCCAGGGACTGTAGATGGTGAAGCAGCAACTGATAAGCACATCTTGTGAATGGGCTGAAATCAGCCAATCGTCTAGATAGTTTAGAATATGCATACTGCTCACTCTGAGAAGGGAAAGTGCCACATTTATGCACTTCTGGAATGTGCGGGGGGCTAAAGCCAGCCCGAATGGGAGCTATCTGGTGCTATCTGAATATGAAAGTATGCATCTTTCAGATCTATGGATGCAAACCAGTCCCTGGGACAGATTTGTGTCAGGACCTGCATCAGAGCCGTCATCCTGAACATGTGCTTGTGAAGTGCTCTGTTGATGGGTCTCAGGTCCAGAATCGGGCATGAGTCCCCTATCACTCTTGGGTACCACAAAATAGCAGCTGTAAAACCCAGCTCGATTGAAGGGATTCACTCTATCATTCCTTTTGCAAGCAGGCTGTGAACCTCCTGTCTTATGGGGCTTTTCAAAGCAGTGTCACTGACAGAACCACACCATTGAAACGGTGTGGTCTGCGTCTGAACTGGAGAGAATACCCGCCAGCACACAGTGTGAAACGCCTGGAATAGCTTTCCATGCATCTAGAAACTGACTTAGCGGCCAAATCTCTTCAGTTGCTACTGCTGGCAGTGAAGTTGGTAGACTGGTACCTTGCCTCAGCAAGTGATCTGGCTAGATCCAAAAGTCGTTTTAATGTCAAACTGCTATCTCTTAGTGCTCTTCTTCATAGCTGTGATGATGAACAGGTAAGTATGATTTAAGATTTTATTTCATTTTCTGCATCTGAAAATTCATGGGTTGTGGCAAGCTGCCTCTACCTGGTGTGGAATGCATCAATAGTCTCTCCTGATTTTTGTTTAGCTTGTGTATGGACAATTTCAATTTGAATTAAGGTGTATATGAAGGTGTCTCATTTCTTTGTCTATGTGTAAAGTAAATCTTCAGTTTTTGTATGTTGTATTTTGACAGACAGAGATTGTGGTCTGATCAAACTGATCAGATTTTATAAATTACTAAATTATAATGTGAACAATCAGTCCTAAAGAAGTAGTTGAGGGGGGAGAAGCAAATTTTATGTGCAGTGAAAAAATTCCTCTGAATTTTTGTCATTTCCGCATACCATTACCCTTATTCTATCCATCATTTTGCAACCTTTCTGAAATATCACTTATAGGAAAAACAGTCAAAATATAAGATTCTGGTTTATACCTTTCTATTATACCAATGTCTGGAGTCCAAAACATATTTTTGGGGGCTACAAATGTTTCCATTCCACAAAATAATGTTTTATCCCACTTCATATTTGAATCTGGCCAGGCCTAAAAAATTACAAGACATGATTATAAGACAGACAGATTGAAAAAATCAGATGAATTGAGTAAAAAATTGCAAAAATGGAATGAGTTTAAAACACTTACAGTTATTGTTTTGACTTGTGTGGTGAGGCTCTGGTCTTTTTCATTCTGTAGATAAAAAGAAGCGTTGAGTGATAATACTAAAACTGCTTCACATCCTATAATGACCCAATGAGACGATAAATCATTGTGGACTCATACCACATTTATGATGGAGGTCACATAGAGGTCCACATAAATTATGGCAGGCTGGTCCTCGAATATCAAGGGCCACATTCTGGTAACCTGAAAGTCATTTTTGTCCAAGCCGAGATGTTCAAAAAGTTTTTTTTTAGCTACAGCATACTCTGTGTTGTTGCAGTTTTCAGCATTGGACACCCACTCTGTGCAAATGAGACATTCGGTAAGTAAAAGAGGAATTATTTTAAACATTCATTCTTTTACATTTCATACTCTTTTCACATTTACACAAACAGAAACAAAAAAAAAGACTATTGTTTTCCAAGGGGTCATGAAATGAGTCAAATCTTCTTGTAAGAGGTTACTCTAATCAGGAAAAAAAAATCTTTTCAGATTTCACAAAGTATCAGATTCCCAGTTTAAAATATTAATATTTTTTTTTTCTTTCTGTCTGAAAAGTATAAAATGTAATGTGATAATCATTGACGTACTGATATAAAAATTTTATTGTGATCTTTATTTTATTATTTTTTTCCACTCACTGTGTGGAATACAGTAATTTATAGTATACTTCAAACATTATTTAGTACTTCCTTTCTTTCTTTTTCTATTTTTCTTGTTTTTAATCTGAGTGCACAAGATGATGTAAAGTGTTTTCATTATTTAAAAAAAAACATATTCACTTACCCATTAAGACAAGAAAAAACAATGTCCAGTGCAGATACATGGTCAACAGTGAAACTAAATAAATAATAACATAAAAGCTTCTGCTGCAGGATGAGGATTTACTCTTGAATTTATACACTGTGAGCAACACACCCCCAACCAGTCCAAAAAAAAAAAAAAAAAAAAATTACCCAGCCCCAAGCAACACCTTACCGTGTATTCCAAAGAACTGTGCATTCATGCCATAATTCCTCTTCTTTCTAGTCCAGATGTATTTTAGATGTGTGAATCTAAGACTTTAATATTTAAAAACTTTAGTCTAATGGATTTTGTTAGTTGCTAACACAGAGATTCAAATACAAACAGATATATATATATGGGCTTGTGGTTTTAACTTTTATTGTGAATTGAGATAAATAACTTTGCACAGGCAGGGTTATTAATCATTTCACACCAGACCTATGCTAATATGTGTAATATTCAAGTTTATGGCTAGACTTTTGAAACTGTGCGATTCTGCAGTATGTGTATGTTGTATGCTGTATTCATAACATTGTGTTGTTGCCTATTATTTTGAAACAGGAAATCAGAAATGGTAAGATACCTGAAGTGAATTATTACATATACATTAAATAAATAAATAAATAATCTGAGCACAATGTACTGTAAAATTTGAAAGCACAATTTCCTGTATTTATTTTTTACAGGTGCTTTACCAATATTTTGAATTTTACACTTCATGGCATTGTGTTTTAGAGTTAACAGTAATAACTGTAAAATAATAGAGAATGTCCTTTTTTTTACTGATTTGTTTCTTACAGTGTAAGAACATAAGTGAAGTTAGTAGTAAAGAAGATGCATCGCTATCTCTGTTTGTCTACTTTATTTATTTAATATTCTGAAAGACATCACAAATTGGCAAAAATGATTAGGATTTAAAACTTACATTAATAAGTCAAGATGGCACTGAACAAACTGTGGCCTAGCATTGAAAAGTTAAAGGGGAAGAACCCAACTAAAGCAAATTGTAACATTAAACATTTTTTAATAAAACATTAACATCTAAACCTCTGTTGATCTAACTTCTGTCAGTGTCTGATATAAATAAAGTCAAACTGGTTTATGATAAGTGAAGATGGTAATGTGGTGTTGTTTAAGCAACAGTTTCGCAGTTAGTGACTTGTTGGTTCAAAACCATGTTCATTTTAGCTTTATATGTTCTCTGATTGAAAGAAGTAAAAATGGACAAGATTACTTTTACAGCATTTTGCTTTAATTTTAAAGTTTAAAATAATAATAATAATAATAATAATAATAATAATAATAATAATAATAATAATAATAATAATATGTCCATCTTAAATGACTTTCCACCATTCAAATAACATTATTTTAGGGTGCAAACCTGATAAAAAAAAAAAAATCAGTGTCAAGTTTTTAATACTTATTCAGTGTTAATTCAGTGTTGGCCTGCTATCTGGGAAATGTAAAAGCCAAAAGCAAGAAATGAAAATAAATGTGTTTTTCCACCACGTATGATTATTCAAAGTTTATTATTTAGAGGAGGTTTCGGTGTTTCATTAAACATTGCACAAACTGTTAACAGAGCGTAACTATCAGAGCAAGTATCGCACTTCAAATAACTGTACATTCATGTCATGATGTGAATATGTAGCCTTCTTCCTTATTTCTGGTTTACTAAATAAATACTTGTTTTTATATTAACTTTTTAGGGAGACAGGAGAGTGTGTATATGAGTTCTATGAGTCTTAATCTTAATTTAAAAAAATACATATAAAAGAGAAGAAAATGTGCATTTCATTGAACTGCAGAAGCACAATACAATATAATACAATATAACATATATTTAAATCATACTGTATACAAACGATTTTCTTTCACACAGCCACCAACACATATCTTAGTGCACGTGGACTGAGATGAAATAATTTAGATTTAATTTTTCACAGACAGGCTTACTAATCATGTCACACCTGACTCATGCTAATATGTTTAAGCTTTATTATAATGTTTAAGTTTTAAGGCTAGTTTTTTGAAACTGTGTGATTCTACAGTCTACAAAGTTGACATGAATGACAAACAAATCTTAAATTTAAGATTTAACACATCTACTGTCAATCATTTTAACAGTCTAAGGCTAAGAAAAATGTTTGTTTTACTTCAGTCATTTTGAATGTATAAACTCAACTATGTTTTTGGCTTGATACTTTTATCCGAGTAAAAAATGCTATTGTAGTAGCTTTACTATCTATTTTTGCCTTTTGTCACTCATGTCATGTTTATGTTTTCATTAAGAATTTTATTCTATTAAAGCAGAAGTTCACTTCCAGAACTAAAATGTACAGATGATTTTGATGTAAAGAAATTATGTTTTTTGAGGAAAACATTTCAGGATTTTTCTCCATATAGTGGACTTCTGTGGTGCCTGTTGTTATGTTGTAATGAAGAGATCGGCATAACATCAACCATTGTTTACTTGGACATCTTAACTCACACAAGAATCACATACAACAGGGTGGACTTTAAGATATCCACAGGTGTGTTCTGGTATTCTAATAGTCCAAGATAGTAGTCTTTGTCATCAGCTCTCGCTTTTCCTAGAATGCACTTTGTAGTTTGAACGTTTTTTTTCTGCTAGGCCATTGCTTTGAGGGTATCTTGGGTTTGTGGTGCTATGTTTGAAATCCCATGCTACTACAAATCTGTGAAACTCTGTGCTGTAGCAAGGACCGTTGTCACTGATTACGCGCTCAGGTACACTGATGACAGCTGTTGCAGTGCAGCTGTGGAGCCTTTCCATCTTAAAGTATCGACTATAGTCCACTATGATAATGTAGTTCTGTTCGATCCATGTGAACAGGTCAGTTCCTACCACTTGCCATGGTCTTTCAGGAATAGTGTGCGACAGTAAGGGTTCTTTGGTGTTGGCCATGTGTCGTTCTTGGCAAATGCTGCATTGTCCCACCATTGTTTGATTTTTTTTTTTTTTTTTTTTTTTTTTCCTTTATAGACAGATCTAACAAAGGAAGTCAAGGGTCAAGAGCCCAACTAAAGCAAACACTGATCTCCATTATGGTGGCACCATTTTAACAGCAGGTGTTCATCACTAATGCACAATCATCATTTAATTAGTCACTCAATTATCTCATTAACTTTAACTCTTTGAGGACATGGGATATGACTTGAGACTTAATTGTGACTTGAAAGGAATGACTTGGTTCCACCTCATTATGTAGGTTTGATAAGGTTTTATTATGATAGACAAAGATTTAACTGCTGTGACACGCAACATGCATTTATATTAAAGTAAATGAAACCACTTCTCATAAAGAAACAAGAACATGTTCTTTTTTCAATGAAAAAGTTATAAAGGCTAATTATGCATTCTATATCAATTTGTTTACCACATTCTTCATTCTTTCAAGCAGACATTTATTATATAAATACATTTAGATGTATCTTTATTAGGGCTACTAAAGTGACTCTTTTCTGTCTTTCTTTTGTGGCTTCATTAGCATCAATGCCACAGCCAATAGCAACTAAATTAGGCTGCTGTCCCTTTAAAACCGAATGCACGGATGCAATGTACTGATGTCCAATATTCTCCCAACTGTTTACATTCACCTAAGACATCAAAACGGACAATTTAACATCATTTTTTGTGTACTTCTCTGTTTATGAAGCTGTTTTATAGGCTGTAGACAAAATAAAATATATGATCTATGATCTGCACTTTTTTGTAAGAAGTGTACATTAGGCCTGTTACTTATGTGTTTTAATCCATTACCATGTTCAAAACTGTTTTTCTGTAATCAAATTCTATAATAAGAGTCATGGGCGACATTTGACTCTTGAGTCAGGGGGGGGCAAGAAAAAAAAAATTCGGATAAGCATCAAAACAATCCCTTACCGTATTGCAACGCACCAAAGCAGTCAATACAGCATAGTCAAGAATAACGTGAAGAGTTTGCCAACGTTTACTAAACTGTGGACGAGCATTTGACTCTTGAATCCGGCAAAGCTTCCCGTTTTAAGTGTCACTTGACAGCCTTTCATTTTTAACTAAATGTGCAGGCTGCTTTTCTGATTTTCCGTGTCTTTTTTCGTGTCACGTGACGTATCCGTTTTAATTTGTTGTTACTAAAGGTGAAGCACGTTAAGAAAAATTTAAACAATCATTTGTGGGACGGTTTTGTCATAAATCGCATACTATTCATTTCTGAACTTTACCGTCCGTTACTGGCAATGAAATTAGGCTACTGGTTGATATGTCCCGGTAGAGCCCTGAATTGCAGCCCGAGCCCGACGGGCCCCGACTTTTTTACGTCCCTAGGGCCGGGCTTCGGGCCAATTTTTACGTCATAGTTTAGACGCGGGACGGGGCTCGTGTTGTTGACTTCATTTTTGCTTTCACTTTCGAGACCTGGAACTGTTCCGCGTTCAAGCGCACGCAATAGGCTAAAGCTTGCCGCAAAGCACCGGCAAAAGTTATACTATGAATGTGTCGGGGGAAATAGTATGGGGATTTTTGAATTATTCATTAATAAACTTGTGTTTTCTGAGTCAGTGTCGCAAGGATGAAGTTGCCGATCCTGACTCGCCATCTCCTCTTTGGATGCGCCTTTAGAGAGAAATGCATCCTTAAAGATTACATAATGAAATAGTTTTTGTTTTCGATTTGCTGTATTTCATTAAGTTATCATTTAAAACTTTCTATAGATATATGTATCATGTCTGTGAGGTATGTATTCGCTGAGTTTCGGTTCATTTTTGTGAAGCGCTCCTGTTGAGATCACAGACAGCACATCATGTTTGTTTTCTATATGTTAGAAACACCGTTTGCAACGAAAAATTACAAAATTTCCATGCATTTAGATTACATAGTTTTAACTTAAACAAATCAGTTAAACTTAATGTGATTCAAATGCATCAGTCTTACGTAAATGAATCAGGTAAAGTTGATGTAATAGTTCCCAGTGTTAAACAAACCCTGCTCAGTGTTCATGTGTTTCCACACTACAGAGTGTTCAAGTAGCATTGACACAGTGTTGGAGTTAAGGAGATCATTATGTCATGATTGACCAATAATGATGAACACCTGCTGTTTACAAGCAGAATCACCGAAGGAAAGAGAAACTCATGAATCAGTCACAGCCAGTTATTAAGTGTTCTTGGTTAATTATTATTGATGTTGTAATAGTCATCCAGTGGCCTGATATGCTGATATCATTCAGTGGTTTAACTGTAAGTTAAAGTTTCATGATATTTACAATAGTTCTATGAATTGTTACTATTACTACTTTAAGATCTCCAGTATTACTTAGACACACACAGACATCAAGAATAAGCATATGAATCTCAACAATGGTGACATTCAACAGCTGCATGCTGGGAGTCATGGGTGAGTTTTATAATCTGCTGTTACCCAGCACGCAGCTGTTGAATGTCACCATTGTTGAGATTCAAATGCTGATTCTTGATGTCTGTGTGTGTCAAACTGATGCTGTAGATTTCAAGGTTTAGTGTATATGATGAACATCCATAATAGCTCATACACCTGTTGTAAAAATTATGAAAATAATAGACTAACCACTGCATGAGATCAGTGCATCATGACACTGGATGATAATAATTTAACAAACAATAAAAACTAACCAAGAACACCTAATCAGACTTCTCTTTGGCTTTTTTATTTTGCTGTAATAAATGTGCTTCATACACATAATTACAGCAGCCAAAAAAGCTAAAATAAAAAAATCAAAAGTCAAGAGTCAAGAGTCCAACTAAAGTAAACCCTGTTCGCCATGATGGTGAGGTCAATTGAAACTTAAAAAAAATAAAATAAAATAAAATATCTAAACCTCTGTTTAGATGTTCTGAAATAATATTTGTGGATATATGACAGAAATCAAGTCAAACGTCAAGTCAAATTTAATGTCCTCATTTATTTAAGTTCATTTTCTCTTGGCTGTGGCTGATTCTTGTGTTTCTCTTTCCTTCGATGATTCTGCTTGTAAACAACAGGTGTTCATCATTATTGGTCAATCGTGACATAATGATCTCCTTAACTCCAACACTGTGTCAATGCTACTTGAACACTCTGTAGTGTGGAAACACATGAACACTGAGCAGGGTTTGTTTAACACTGGGAACTATTACATCAACTTTACCTGATTCATTTACGTAAGACTGATGCATTTGAATCACATTAAGTTTAACTGATTTGTTTAAGTTAAAACTATGTAATCTAAATGCATGGAAATTTTGTACGTAATTGAATTAAGCTAAGGGCTGAAATATTTTTTTGAGTGTATACTTGAACTGTTTTATATCTATAGATATTTTATTTTAGGCCAGTCGTGATGATTTGAGAAGGCAAAATTTATCAGACAGACTATGATCAGTCTTCCGCTGGCCGCTTTGTCGTTACTTTAAAAAACAAAAACATATTTTACGAACATGCTACAAAACGTTTAAATTAACTTGATAAAAAAAAAAAAACGAAATATAAACACTTGGCCATTGCATACAAAACTGGACTATTTTAATAGCTGAAACGGTAGTATAAGCTGTTTTGGGAGAAGGGGGGAAAAAGGACAGGCTCGGGTCGGACTCGGGACAAGAATTCTGATAAGCTGTCGGACAAGGGCCGGGCGAAGAACGAATCCAGCATAAATATGTAGATGTCATCCCGAAACATTGCACCGTATAAAACGAACGTTTCATACAAAATCTGAACGGATTATAGCCTAGAAAGTGCGCAAAGCTCGCTCACTTTATTATCATGAATAAAAGCGTCACTCATCTCAGTTCATCGCGATCTCACAAGTTCTGTTATAATCAATGAAGCTCTCTAAACTACACAATGAGTCTGGCTGTTTTGCCAGATATTCAGTTGCTGAATATTCAGTTGTTACCTCCATACAACCGGGCCTGGGCATGGCAAACCGCTCCAATTTCAGTATGTCTGACAACGGGGATGACTAACCATCTGGGGGGGCAACTGCCCCCCCTTGCCCCCTCCTAATGTCGCCCATGGTTATATTATATTATAGGTCTCATCTTGCCATTGTTTAAGATATGCACAATAACATATTACTTATTATTGGTGTTTTTACTAAAAAATAACAACTACAAAGTCTTCATAAAACATTCCAATAGTCTATAATGTGGTCTTATTAATTATAAGTGGTCAGTGTCTGATTTAAGTGAAGTAACTTCACTGTACTTAAAGCAGACAAAGACCACTTACAAATTAATAATAATAATATTTTTTTTCTCAAACAGCAATAAAAATCAGGTATCAGATCATATGAATGTGTACACATTTGCTTTGAACTATTTTTATTGTAATATCAGTTTGATTATTTTTATGGTACCCTTTAGACAACTGTTGATAGTAATGGCTAGTTTGCAACTACATGTCAACTAGCAGTCACTGGAGTATTAGTAGACTGTCTGCTTAATATCTGGTAGCAATTTATTTTGATGGCTCCCCAACAGATATTTTACTGACTGTAAGCAATTTTGCAAGTGTGTCAAGTTATGCTACCAAACCCCAACCAAGTCTACTAATACTAGAGTTAGTTGACATGTAGTTGCAAAGTTGCTTATAAAGGGGACCATCAAAATAAAATGTAATCTAATATCAAAAAACTAGCTCACAGCATAATTAACATTAAACTCACAGGAAACTCTTCTAACCACTAACAAAATGTAGTAAGATACTGTCCAGATCTTACATAATGTCAAGATATGAGATAATCCATTATAAATTAAGTGGAATTATTATGGTATTAATTGAGTGTTATACATAATCATACTCTTAAGTTATAACCACAAATGCCTAAGTATTTTAATGTATTATAATTGTTGTTATGATTACATATGAGATGATAAAACATATTATAAAGTTTTTTTTTTATAATGCTTTATGCATTAATTATAATTCCATAGGAATACCCTTATAATGTATTATAAATACAGGCTTCATAGAAATTATTACTGGATTGACAAACAATTGAGAAAAGATGGGAGAACAATCAGTTGGTGGGTATTGCTCTTATGTACTTAAATTTGGAGTTTAGAGTTTGGATTTAGATGTCAATAACATGGTTATTCTGTTTGGTTTCTTTCTCTTCACAACCCCAATAGTGCTTAAGTGTTAAATATATAAAAATCTATTATTAAACATGTTAAAGTAAATGTCCCTTTCTCTCTCTCAGGAGTTGAAGCCTACAGCCTTTCTGTCCAGGCAGCAACGGATGTAAAAAGGAGTCTTTTTTAAATTATGATGTTGTATTATGTGTTATTGCAAAAATGAGTATATTTATATATATACATATATATATACATTCTTGAATCATTCTTGAGTCTTGTGTCTTGCCTCTCCACAAACTTTTAAATATCTGGCTTTAATTTAATGACTACAAATGCTGATTTAATTTGATTCCATCTTTATTATACCTGATAATGAGCTAAATGGTTAAACTTAAGGAGGTTAATCAATATAAAGTATATTTAAATAAACTAAGACTTAAGATACTCCACTCTTTCAGTTGTTTAAAGATTGAAATATTTTTTTCCTTTATATTTTAAGCGTAAATTAATTTGTTTTAATTTGAAATTGTGACTCAAAAGCAGGTATTACACACTTTGTAATCAACATATCACAATGGAAATAAAAAAAAAACTGTTCCTGAGATTCAATATCTTAACATTTACAAACAGTACTACAAACTAAACCACTAGGGTCCTAGAAATGCGGTCCTGAAACGGCAGCCTCCACTACATCATCCAATTCGGTAGGTGGCGCTGTTACAAAAAAAATGGGTCCTAGAAATGCGGTCCTATATCTGCGGTCCTGAAAGTGCAGCTAATCCGGTTGTGCAGGCACACCCTTCTCATTACAGCTGTTTCTGTGAACTTTGTGGATAAAGCAGTATTGCGATCAAGAACACTTATTTAGTTGTTACATGGAGTGAAGATGAAAACAAAATGACATTGAATCTTTTCTGAAGACAATCAGAACCTTCATTCCTACATTCGTATAACCTACATTCGTATAATTAATTCATTCATATATTCATTTTATTTGTATAATTCTCGATTTATGTTTCTGCCAGTGGGCAACACCCAATTACAAAGTGAAACGCACGGACTGCAAATACATTAGTTACCAAATACAAACATTTTTCCAATCAGTGTTGCGCTTCACTAAATAAAATTATTTAATAAATACCCGTTTACAATAAGCACATTTTCACGCGTATGTTTGAGGGCACATATGTAATATCTGAGGGAGCGCAGAGCCATGATCAATATATATTTGGGAGAGCAAGCCCGCTGCAGTCCAAAGGATTCGTGCTGGCACCCTCATTACAATAATGCAGTCTTTGCATTTGCTAATAAAATAAAACTGCCAAAAACGGCTTCAAATGAAGGATGAAAAACATAATTGAGTCGTAAAAGCTGCAATCCATTTCTTATTGTTTAAAATGAACGGAGACTATCTTGTGTTTTTCCGTGCATGCTCGATCATTTCTGTGCGGATTGGTGTTTATGCCATTAGCACCCCTTTAAAACATCCCAGCCATGGGCGTAAATCCCGGGGGGGGACGGAGGGGACATGTCCCCCCCCATCCGAGGGTTGTCCCCCCCCAAAAAAATTATTTAAAAAAAAAATAAAAAATCGCACTCTCTGTTGTGAAAAATATATGTATGTATACCTAAAATAATTGTGTAAGTAGAAAAAACCCCCCGCAAAAAATGCATTTAGAAACAGTTCAGTTCCCCCTCCCCTTCCTCACAGTGGTTTGGCCCACTGCCTGCTTTCCCAGTTCAAGTCCAGTGTTGCCAACTTAACGACTTTGTCGCTAGATTTAGCGACTTTTCAGACCCCCTTGACGACTTTTTTTCAAAAA
Organism: Labeo rohita; assembly: GCF_022985175.1. NCBI lineage: Eukaryota > Metazoa > Chordata > Actinopteri > Cypriniformes > Cyprinidae > Labeo > Labeo rohita. The sequence goes on along the minus strand of NW_026129620.1, from coordinate 2,079 downwards.
AGCGCCTAGCGACAAATCTAGCGACTTTTGGACAAACCTTAGCAACTTTCCAAATGTCGCCAGTACTGTCCTGTAAGCGCGAGGTCTTGCTTTCCCAGTACAGTTACTCATCTCCCTGTGTCTGCTGTGATCAGTGAGCGCTAGCTCCGGCTGAAAGGAGCAGCATATTCCCGTGACCGCACGGCAGCTGACATAGATGTGAATGAGCTGCGCATGTGCAAACGGTGTTGCCACGGACCAATCACTTACCTGGTTCTCCTTTGCTTGAAATAAAACTATTTAATTTGACCGTTTCTTCTTATTTTTTCTTATTTATTTATTTTGTCTTCTGATGCACTTATATTACTCACTGTTACAGAGCTTAAGTTCATTCCAGTTTCTGAACTCGTCTGAGATCGTTTACTGAGCTACATCTGATTGACTGTACCTGATTCTACTTACTCATACACAACAATAAACTTCATTAACTTCATTTTGAAGCTTATAAAAGCTTATAAATATGCACGTATTTCATTTGTAAATGTACACAGGCTTTTTGTAAATATGCACATAGTTCGTTTGTAAATTTACAAATAGGCCAAATGCTGTGTGGGAGAATAAGGAAAGCATTCTGTGGCATAAATTATATCTATTTTCATTTTACTTGTAAATATAACTGATAGTATCACAACACATATGCTGTCTTTAACTTACCTACAGTAGTGATTTTGTCCAACGCAGTTATAAATCCGGATTCCGGAATTATTTCATTGCAGAGGATGTAACTGCTGGTTAATAAGTTCCGTTGTGTTGTCTGACAGAAAATATGTAACGCAATTGATAACAGTTTTATACTGGACACGTGAGGAAGGATTAGGGAAAACACGCAGAATGCAAATACGACGTAATTACGTCATCAATATGCAAATATACGCATGACGTCATCTAGCGACATTTGGCGACTTTTCGAGCAGACTTTAGCTACTTTCCATTGAAAATAGTTGGCAACACTGTTCAAGTCAGCTGTGTGGCTGCGGCTCAATTAATGTTGAACTCCAGTCAGTAGGGTATTTTATTCACTTTAAATAAAGCGATTCTCTTTGATGTAGTTGATGCAGACTCATTTATAAATTAGTTGCGGCAAAAATGCTGATTACCGATGTAATTTTCCATGAATCTGCTATATTAGCGATTAAATTATTACTTATCTAGTTAATGTTAGCTTGTTTACAATAGCTTATTGCATAGTGCACTGCAACTAACACGACAAAGCCGTTTCCCATGCATTGTTTTATTTGTGACGACTTGGCATAATGTTAACTTAACATTAACGGCCACAATTAGCATATTGTTTAGCTGTGCATTTAATAAATGAGCACTGTGCTACGTCCGAACTGACCTCACTGTATTTTTTTGTATAATCAATATCCATTCTGTTTTAAGTGTTTTAATTAATTTTAAATACAATTTTAAACCTTTTTTTAATTCCTTGTTTTTATTGTTGTGATTATTTTTTATAATAGTTTTACTTTATTTATGTAAAGCAATTTGAATTACCATTGTGTATGAAATGTGCTACAGTATAAAAAAAACTTGCCTTGCCTTGCAGTGTCATAGATAAAATGACAGAGAAAAGAAAAATGGACATAAGATCATTTTTCAGTGCACCTAAACGCCAAGTAAGTACAACAAGTTCACATATTAAGGCAATTTGGCTTTAAGAATGGGTGCTTATGAAAATACTAATGTCACAATATCAATCACAGGCAAAGGAAACAAATTATTGAGGGACAGGTAGACCAGGGTCAATCAGATGTACAGTGTCAGGTAAGTGTGGTGCTTTTATTGAAGGGATAATGACAGATTTTTTTTTTTTTTTTGGGTGAACAATTTCTTTAATGTTTTTAGAGTTCTGGCTGTTCAGCAGATGAACATCACAGGCTCACCAATTTACAGTATGATCTTTCAGTTTAACAAGTGTAATGTAAACAAGTTAGTTATTATGAGTATGGAAAACATCTTTTCCTGCATTTTTTTTCTGCTTCAGGAGTCAGTCTGTTCTGACACAGTGAGAGTAGAGGAAGGGGCAGATTCAGAACC
>NW_026129619.1:0-43374 GCF_022985175.1 Labeo rohita | reverse complement strand
CAATAGGTGCCATCGCACCTTCGGTGCTTGGCCCCTAATTATTTGCACAGACGTGTTAAATTGCCTTAATTTGTATTTTAATTTATACTCGAAAGGATTGTTAATACATGATAATTGTTTGTACATGTTATTTAATAATTTACTCATGTAAGATTATTCTTGTATTCTGTTCTAGAACCACAGTTTTTACCATCAGTAAATGCTTTACGGAGATTCTGGAGTCTGGGGTGAATTCATCAAGTTAGATGTCATTATACAGTTCTGACCGACTGTCTGCAGGGGTTCGAATCTACCCGAATCAGTATTAAAATCTGAAACCTCAATTACAACCTGGTCGTCTATTCTGCTGAAATCCATTCAAATGTATTGTTAACTCTGGTTTATTAACTACTGAGAGCTTCACAAACCACATGACTGCATGACGGCAACACCAATGACATCAAAGAAGCTTGTCACAACTCTATTTTTCAATGGTATTTATTGTTTGAATTTTGTAATAAAACTTACAAAATTTGAAACATGAGACTTTTATCATATTACAAGCAGTGTTACCACTTTAGCGTGAGATTTACATAGGACTGTTCGATTCCGAAAATTTTGGAATCGAGTCCGAGTCCGATTCCAATTCCTGGTTCTGGAATCAATGGGATTCGATTCCAAGAATCGATTCCTCACTGTTGTTTTCGATTCTTCTTCGATTCTTGTTTTTTTAGATTGGAGGAACCTAATTTCGCCATCACTGTAGGATATAAAAGTCTTAGAAAGTAACCTTTTCATAATATGAAGCTTTGTTTTTATAAATTATAATACATTTCTGTATTTAAATTATTTTTATCTGTGTTGCCCATGAAATTAGTCATAGCCCACAGCAGTGTACATGCGTTTATTGCATGAATGAAACAAGACGTGTACGGTTCAGCTGAATGATGTTACTTCAACCTTATGCGTTGCACAAAATTAACAAACTGTACACTGAAACAAAATAACCAGAACATTAACAACAACATTGCTATAAGAGCTTGTGGTTTATCTGTCAGTCAGACGCTCACTCTCCGCCACTTATCTGTGCTCTCGGTGCTTTCAAAATGATCACAGGCTGATAGAAAGGTTAAAAATAGCATTTTATTTATGCTGGAAATAGGATCAAGACCCTCGATCACTTCAAGATCTATTCTTTTGTGCAGCGCTCATGTGGACAACATAAGCCAGTTCCACCGTAAAATAACTTCTGAATCATTTTTGAACTGGTTCATTAAAACGATCTATCCAAAAGAACCTTTTTGTGGAAACGAATCAGACTTCTAATCACTATTAGCGAGCAAAGCTGCATCTTCAAACTCAGATATGCTCAGAGTCAGTACCGACTCCTTTCATTCAGTTCATTTTCGTGAATCGACGTTCAGCGAGGTTTGATGACAGCAGCCAAGATATGCAGCCTTCGTATGATGCAGCCTTTCGTTTGAGAGGCGCCCATATAAGCTTTGTTTGAACTGAAAACGGCTCTGAATGGGGACTCGATTCCCCTGACGGAATCGGAATCGACTCTCGATACCCAACGCCTTGGAATCGATTCCCAGGCCTAGATTTACATGGACAGAGAGAGAGCATGAGACAAAGCCTGAAAGCGTGTCTCACGCCAAATGCGTGAGAGTTGGCAACCCTGCGATTTGTGGTTATGAGAGTGCTTGCACAAAACAGGGAGTGAGTGTGCAAGACCGTCCCAGGTCTGAAAAGCAGAAAAGCTCAGTGCCCGTAACACACACTAAATCTCAAATAGCACTTCAGAGCAGTATTCGAGGCTAAGCATATCCCATCATGCATCATGTATAGCAGGGGTGCCCAAACTCGGTGTCAAGCAGAGTTTAGCTCCAACTTGCCTCAAAACACCTGCCATTTATGGGACAATCCAATTAATGGCAGTGTACAATCCAACGCTGTCCATTGACTTTGTATTGCGGGAAGCTGCCTTCTTTTCATTTCTGACTTGTAACAAAAAACAGAACAATGTCTATAAGCTGCTATGTGACAAGCTGTACAGCAAGCTAAAAAACGCAGAACTACATTTTTATAAGCTGTCAACCCAAAATACAAGCGTTTAAGGACACAAATAGTTGTGAATGTCAGAGTATTTCACATTGAGCCATTCAGTTGGATATTTTGTCCAGCAAAAGGAAGGTAAGCTAAAAGGAGTACTGACATGGACCAATAAAATTTTGTTTCTCAAAATATCTCCTCCTCTCAGGTTTGCATATAGGGTCATGACTTAATCCTTTGACATGGTTAAAAATAATGATTGTTTCCTGTCGTGATTAATTTTCCCTCCAGTGGGTGTAGTTCACAGCATAATATGATGTAATATGGCTCTGCTTTTATCCTTGCTTGTTTTTGGGGGCTGACAACTTATAAAAACGTATAAAAACGTTCTGTGTTTTTTAGCTTGTTTACTGTACACTGTTCTACACTACTGTTGTCGTCACACCCACTTGAACACTCGGGCCAAATATAGCAAATACATCATGAAAGTAGACAAAAGGTCAACACATGTGGGAATTTGGACAGGCACTAAAATCAAATTAATGCATTATTAATATGTTCATTAATATATATTTGTTACTGTTATAAGAAAAAAATAAATCAACACAAACACAGCATCTAGTGTCACATGCTCATGTTATTTGCAAACCGCTGACCAAAGCTTCATTAAACGATGTGTAAAAATGCTGACTGGTGATTGGACCCCTCACACCCAGCCCACTTCCTCTTCGAACTGTTGCCATCTGGCCGGCGCTACAGAGCACGGACTACCAAAACCAGCCAGACATGAGAAAAGCTTCTTCCCTCAGGCCATCCACCTCATGAACAGTTACATTTTCCCCACACCGTGCAATAAAACATGCAATACCGCTATCTATACTTATTTATTATACATGTTATCACTTTATATCTTTCATACACTTGAATTCCCTTTCATAATTTGCATAGCACATCTTTACTTGCATTATATTGCCTATTGTGTATTGTCCTTCATATATTTATTTTAATCACTTGTTTATTCGTCTATTATCTGTGTCTTTTCATTTATTTATTGTAATCACTTGTTTATTTTTGTTATCTGTGTCTTATCACTTGTGATCCTGTCTGTGCACTGGAAGCTTCTGTCACCAAGACAAATTCCTTGTGTATATAAGCACACTTTGCAATAAAGCTCTTTCTGATTGTGATTCTACAATATTGAAATCATTTTGTCTCTGCACTGAGCACTTTTGACATTTTTATGGCCTCTGAATAAATGTTTTTAAAGATATTTTAAACAAATGACATTGTGTGCAGGCTTTTCTGCTTTTTTGACTTTGCTTCATTAAAAATATTTTAAGTATGTTAATGAAATATATTGCAATTTTTGTCTATTTATATTTACATACGTGTATTTTTTTGTTCTCAACTTATATATTATTACCTGTGACACCAAAACAAATCCCTTGTATGCGTAAGCATACTTGGCAATAAAGCTGTTCTGATTCTGATTCTGAAAACTGGCAGCACAAATAACACTGTGTAATAATTAGTCCAACTGAAGGTGAGATGTGGATGAACCCAAGTGCAGCGTTATTAACAGTGAAGTAATCCAAAATGCAAACATAATCCAGAGACAAGACTTGACAGACCTGATTTAACACAGACTTGACTGAGCATGGCATGAATAGACTTCGCATGGAAAAGACACACAACTCACCAACAGCAGGTTACAACACTTCAATACATGACAAGAATCAATGGCTACATAAGGGCTATTAATGTCAAACAATGAGGGTCACATGACACAAACAAACCAATGAGAAACAAGACACATGACTTGGACAACCAATCAGAACATGACACATTGAACAGAGGAACCAATAGCAGGAATACATGAGGGAAAAGGAAGCACTTGACTAGACAAGGACCATGGCAAAACTTCAAAATAAAAGACATGAAAACATGAACAACAAACAAAACCCAAACCACACATTACACACTGTAATTGTGACTCACCAGAGACAGTAACATTGAATCTGTATGTGGTGTCTGTTGTGCCGCTGCTGGTTGCTTGATAAAGTCCAGAGTGTGTGGTTCTGGTGTTTGTGATCGTCAGAGATCCAGTCTGATGATCCAGCTTCAGTCTGTCTCTGAATCTCCCATCAAGAACATCAAATGTGGAGAAGATTCCAGCCTCTTTAATGATTTGAGCTATAAGAGTGTCTAGATGTCTACCTATATAATATATATATATATAGATATATAACACCGAGCGCCCCCTACTGGAAGAACTGAGAGAGAAACATTTACAGACTGTGATGACGCGCTTCCACATACATCATACATACTAGAGATGCGCGGATGAGCTCAAACGTTACCCGAATCCGCAGCTTCAAATAAATTATCCGCCCGCCACCCACCCGCACCTGTATTTTTCTCTGATTTAGATAACCGCTCCCGACCCGCACCCGATCGTCATTTACAATTATTCTAATTCTTAGTTTTGCATGATGATATGATGAATGGATGGTTCGTTTTTAACAGCATATTGATTCAGCTGATCTGCACATCCACACTTATATAAGCTTAATCACTCGTGCTTTTAAGCCAAATCCACGCTAAAAAGAATAACATTAACTGACGTCCAGACGTGACTCTCCGAAATCTCTGATGAAATAGGTTGGGTGTTTCAACGCCTACTGGATCCTTGGACAAAAGTTTACAGTGGTTCAGCCAGTTAAAGAAATTTCGGATCGTAAAAATTTAAGAAATGCAGGAGGCGCAGGAGCCCTCCAGGTGGAGGCGGAGCAGCCCTCCAGGGCGGAGCAGGAGGCACAGGAGCCCTCCAGGGTAGAGGCGGAGCAGGAGCCCTCCAGGGCGGAGCCGGAGGCGGAGCAGGAGGCGCAGGAGCCCTCCAGGGCGGAGCCGGAGGCGGAACAGGAGGCGCAGGAGCCCTCCAGGGCGGAGCAGGAGGCGGAGCAGAAGGCGCAGGAACGCTCCAGGGCGGAGCAGGAGGCGCAGGAACGCTCCAGGGCGGAACAGGAGGCAGAGCAGGAGGCGCCGGGGCCCTCCAGGGCAGAGCAGGGACCTGCGTCATGGGCTGGGACCTGGGGAGAGCAGGGATAGAGGAGACAAACAGAAGAGCAGGAGGGGCAGGAGCCCTCCAGGGCTGAGCAGGAGGGGCAGGAGCCCTCCAGGGCTGAGCAGGAGGCAGCGGGACCCTCCAGGACGGAACCGGAGGCAGGGCAGGAGACGCCGAGGCCCTCCAGGGCGGAACAGGAGGCGCCAGGGCCCTCCAGGGCTGAGCAGGAACCCGCATAATGGACTGGGACCTGGGGAGAACAGGGACAGAGGAGGCAGACAGAATAGGGGGAGAAGCAGAGAGACCAGACGGGGCCTCTGGAGCAGACTTGAGACCAGACGGGACCTCTGGAGCAGACTTGAGACCAGACGGGACCTCTGGAGCAGACTTGTGATCAGTCGGGAGCTCTGGAGCAGGCTTGCGATCAGACGTGTTCTCAGGGGCAGACTTATGAACAGACGTGACCGCAGGGGCGGACTCGTGAACAGTCGTGACCTCTGGAGTGTAGTGTGCGGCCCACATACTGAGAATGGTGATCGCCATCACACTGGCAGACATAATGTGACTTGACTCTGGGCGGTCAGACGAGACGTGACTTGACTCTGGGCGGTCAGACGAGACATGGTGAGGTTCTGGACAGATAGACGAGACGTGACAGGGCTCTGGAACAGCAATAATAACTTCATTTGGCTCATGAAGATCAGCTGTGGTTTGACTTGGAGATTGGCTGTGACTTGACTTGATTCGTGAAGATCAGTAGTGAACTGATTTGACTCTTGGAGATCAGCAGTGACTTGACTTTGCTCGTGAAGTTTAGTAGTGACTTGATCTGACACGTGAAGACCAGCTGTGACTTGAACTGACTGGTGAAGATCATTGACTTTACTTGACTCAGGAACCACACTGTGACCTTGCTTGACTCAGGAGGAACGGCCCTGATTTCACTTGGCTTGTGAAGATTAACAATGACTTTACTTGGCTCAACAGCCTTGACGTTGCTTGACGCAGGAACGACAGCCTTGACGTTGCTGGACTTGGAAGCTTGACTGGACTTGGAGGTTTGACTGGACTTGGAAGCTTGACTGGACTTGGAGGTTTGACTGGACTTGGAAGCTTGACGGGACCTGGAAGCTTGTCTGGACTTGGAAGCTGACTGGACTTGGAAGCTTGACTGGACTTGGAAGCTACAGCCGTAGCCTGACTTGACTCTGGAGCAGCGGCTAAAGCTTGACTTGGCTCTGGAAAAACAGCAGCAGCTTGGCTTGGCTCATGAGGATCTGCTATAACCTGGCTTGGCTCATGGAGATCCGCTGTAACGGGACTTGACTCCTGAACAACATGGCTTGGCTCAGGAACAACAGCTGTAACGTGACTTGACTCGTGAAGAACAGGTGTGAGTTGGCTTGACTCGTGGGGAACAGCTGTGACTTGGCTTGACTCGTGGGGCACAGCTGTGACCTGGCTGGACTCTGTGTCTTGACTTGACTCTGTGTCTTGACTTGACTCTGGGGTGGCTGCCGCGGCATGAAGGAGCACCATTTTAGCTGCCCATACCGTCACTAGAGGTGTGTCCAGCACGTGGGCCATCATGACCACAGGTGGCGTCCGGGTGCTGACCACAGATTCTGTAATGGCGGCCATATTGTGGAGTGGCTTGGAGACGGCGGCCATCTTGTGCAGTGGCCTGGAGACGGCGGCCATCTTGTGCAGTGGCTCTGGCGTGGCAGCCATCTTGTGCAGTGGCTCTGGCGTGGCAGCCATCTTGTGCAGTGGCTCTGGCGTGGCAGCCATCTTGTGCAGTGGCTCAGGAAAGATGGCTGTAACTTGACTTGAGACAGGGGCGATAGCTCTGACTTGACTTGACACAGGAAACACAGCTGCAATTTGACTTGACTTGGGAACTTGACTAGACTCGGGAAATGCAGCTGCAACTTGACTGGACTCGGAAACTTGACTTGGCTCAGGAAACGCAGCTGCAGCTTGACTTGACTCGGAAACTTGACTTGACTCAGGAAATGCAGCTGTAACTCCATATAGCTCTGGTATGGCAGCTGTGACGTGACGGAGCTCTGTTTCCACCGCCATCTTGTGAACGGACTCCGCCGTCGCCGCCATCTTGTGAGCTCGCACCGGCGCTGCCGCCATCTTGTGAACGGGCACCGCAGCCGCCGCCATTTTGTGAACGGGCACCGCTGTCGCCGCCATTGCTCGAGTGCGCTCCGACACGGCCGCCATTTCACGAGAGATCCAGGCGGCAAACATGTTCGTAGCATCGTGCTCCGGCATGATCGTCCATCTGCGAGCGGGACACGCGGTCGCCATTGCCGTGTTGTCACGTTCCCTCTCTGCGACCCCCACGGTGCAAGGCGAACCCACCCACAATAACGCAAAGTTAAAAAATTCCGCGAGCGATGGACGCGGACCCTCGCGTCTCAGCCTCGCCCTTAAAGGCTGATTTACGCCATCACAAAATATTTCAATGATTATGCTGTCCGGGAGGGTGGAATAGTTGGCTATGGCCAGAAACTCACGGGTATATTGTTCCAGTGTATTTGGTCCTTGCTTGATCCTGCATAGAGTTCTGTCTGTGTCCGTATTGGCTGATTGTCCGGGGGTGAAGCTGCTGGATCCTGTAGTGTCAGATTGTTCTGTAACATCGAGTGAGAGGCGAGAGGCGAGCGGATCCATGCGCAAGCTTTTATTTATAGGACAAGACAAAGACATGGTCGTACAGGCAGGGTCAAAACAGGAGCAGACAGGAATATAACAGGCAATCGTAGAGAATAATCCAATAAGCAAGAGCGAGAGTTCGAAAAGGCAGGCGGCGTACGGTCGAAAACGGGATGGGCCAGGCAAGAGAACTAAACACTGGGAAACAAGGAAACTAGGAAACGCTAACGAAAGAAATACAACAATACAACAATCCGTGACTTGCATGGGGAAAGACCGGGGCTTTTATAGAGCCGCTGATTGGTCACCTGAGTTGACGCAATCAGTGTGAGGCCTGACAGGAGATGTAGTCCGGAGTGTGGTGCAACAGTCAGAGTGTGTAGGTAAGGTGAGAGTGACATCTGGTGGTGAGCAGACAACGGGACACCGACCAGATTCGTGACAACCCTCTTTGCCGGGGGTTTTGAGCGAATATTTGAATTTATTTACATATAATTTAGTCAGAAATGGTGGCCTGTCATGATTTTGGCTAATGCAGGACACTACTGAATGATGCGCATCAGAGGGGATTTAGGGGGTATACGCAAAGCCGACTGATAAAGAAATGGGTATAGGAAGGTTCTGCACTACAGCACTGCATATTACCCTACTTAAGTATTTAAAACAGGTTCATATGTTAGAAAATATAGTTAATATTTGCGTCATTATTGATTTATCTCATCCACCCGCGACCCACACGCAAATAATCAGAATGCAATTTTTTTATTACCCGACCCGCGAATTATCCGCAGCGCCCGCGGATATAACCGCCATCCGCGCATCACTAATACATACCAAAGTTTTTTTTTTCTTCTTCTTAATATTTTAATTTAAAAGGTACAATTACACATTGTATTACATGGCGTTACATTACAAAAACTAATAAGCACTGTTGCGAGAGTGTTTGTTAAACATCTGCTGAGGGAGCGACGGTGAATTTGACATCTTTCTGTCTTCTGATCCTAATAAATCTCTCGTTAACCTTTTTCTTGTTTGGAAAGTCGTGGAAACACCGTCACAGGGGGTGCCTGACATAATGTAATAAAACACGGAGAGCCTCTTTAACCTTAGAGAAATCTTTATTGATAACTGCAGGCAGATACATAAGGCATGTAGATAACAGTAATGGTGAAGCGAGATCTGCTTATCCTATCTGAGGAAAATGTAAACAATAAGACCTTTTAAACTGGATTAAAAAAAATGAAAACAAAAGTATCTTTAAAATTCTGAATTCTGCTTTAGACTTCAATTGTTTCTGAAAAAGATTAAAATATATAAAGCCATAAATTAAAAAAAAAAATCTCTCAAGTATTTATATATATGCAAAAATGATCTGTGAGAAATTACATAAATTACGTACCTGGTGTGTGAATATGTGCTCAATCCTGTTCAGCGTTTCTGGATCTGATGTCATAAATCAGAATAACGACAGTAGCCACGCCCACCAGAGCAGAGAGGACCAATCGGATCACAGCTTCAGTAGAACCACAACAGTGAACAGAGTCTGAGGAATAAAAACATCAAACTGAGATCAGCTCAATAATAAATGCTAATATCAACTCTAATATCAGCACTGGCGTACCTGAACATGTGTGACAGAGTTTGCTGATGTCCAGATGTTGAGTCTGGTTTCTGATGGGATTGTTGAGCACACAGCTGTAGGTGTTTTTATCCTCATATTCCACCTCCAGAGGTAAAGAGAGACTGATGCTGAGATCAGACACACTGATGCTGGACAACAAACTGTTTCCTTTGTACCAGGAGAGAGTCACACCACTCACATTCACCACTAAACACAGCAATAAACAGTTTGATGATGATGATAATGAAGAACAGTCTTTCATGATGACAGGAACCGGCAGACGAGCTAGAAAACATGAGAAAATAAGTCAGTGAGCGTTTAATGTAGATTCTCTCAAAAAATTTAAAGTGCCCCTATTATGCCATTTTAAAGGTTGCTAATATTGGTAATACAGGTTTACATGTATGCAAGGTCAAAAAACACTTCAGTTTTCTCCAAAAATAGATTTAATTTTACCCCATTTCTAAATGATACATAAAGGACTTGGCGAGAGCCTTGGCAAGGCTGTGGCGTGAAAGCCGTGGCATGCCAAGGCTTAGAGATGGCAGCCATGTCCTGAAGAGGTTCTGTGATGGCAACCATTACAGGACAAGACTCAAGTGTGACGCCATCTTGGCCAGGGACTCAGGCGTGGCGGGCATCTTGCGATGAGGCTCATGTTTGATTGGCACAACGTGAGCAGACTCTGGTTTGACAGATGTGACGTGAAAAGGTTTGGCGTAGCAATTGTGACGTGTGCAGACTCTGGATTGACAAGCATGGTGTGAGTGGGCTCTGGCTTGGCAGACTTGGGTTAAGCGGGCCTTGGAGCAGCAGGCATGACGTGAGCAGGCGAGATGTGGATGAACCCATGTGCAGCTTTATTAACAGTGAAGTAATCCAAAATGCAAACATAATCCAGAGACGAGACTTGACAGACCTGACTTAACACAGACTTGACTGAGCATGGCATGAACAGACTTCACATGGAAAAGACACACAACTCACCAACAGCAGGTTACAACACTTCAATATAGAATCAATGGCTACATAAGGGCTATTAATGTCAAACAATGAGGGGTCACATGACACAAACAAACCAATGAGAAACAAGACACATGACTTGGACAACCAATCAGAACATGACACATTGAACAGAGGAACCAATAGCAGGAATACATGAGGGAAAAGAATGCACTTGACTAGACAAGGACCATGGCAAAACTTCAAAATAAAAGACATGAAAACATGAACAACAAACAAAACCCAAACCACACGTTACACACTGTAATTGTGACTCACCAAAAACAGTAACATTGAATCTGTATGTGGTGCCTGTTGTGCCTCTGCTGGTTGCTTGATAAAGTCCAGAGTGTGTGGATCTGGTGTTTGTGATGGTCAGAGATCCAGTCTGATGATCCAGCTTCAGTCTGTCTCTGAATCTCCCACCAAGAACATCATATGTGGAGAATCTTTCAGACATTTTACTGATTTGAGCTATTCGAGTCTTTGAAAGTCCAAATGTCCATGTTATCCAATCCTCTGTCTGTATTTCAGTGTTAGTCTGTAGAGTGACTGAATCTCCCTCCATCACTGACACTGACTTCACTGTATCTGAATCAGCAAACACACCTGAATAACAAATAGAAACAGGTTTTTCCACAGATTAAGATTCTTTTTAAAACTGCATCTTTGTGGTAATTTTGAATAAAACCCACTTGCCAATGCAGGAACTGAAGTTGATCATACACAAAAATAACTTCAGATGAGAATCACGTCACTGAAACTAAAACTGCTGCTATTTGAGCTTCAGTGTTTTTATGCAAAGGACATTTAGAAAGACATATAAACATTTTTGAAAAAAACAAAACAAAACAAAACAACAACACATTTCAAACTCACCAACCAGATGCCACAAAAACAAATAGAACCCAAATCGGTGAAACATCTTCAACACAGTTTCAATCCACAAATGTGCAAAGACAAGCTCTTCTAAATTGGTTCAGTAAAGAAAGAACAGCTGAGCTGATGTGAGGCTGATCTGTAGTAAAGTTGTGAAATGTGAAAATGTGAAACCCCACCATCAGCTAAATAATCGCCTATTTATTCAGTGTTGATGTGTGTGACCATACTGCTCTTTAGAGCTAGAGTAGGCCACAGCTTCCTGCAGATAAATGGCATCATTTTCAACAGAAATAAACTTACCCATAACATGTTAAAAGTCTTAAAGCAGCCGTTTGATCCTGAGAGTGTTTGGCTCTGCTCTTTCTTGTAACTGTCTCCAGCTTGTTTATAGTTAATTTCTTATCAAATGTCTCAAATGTTTCTCCTCTCAGACTGATTTCAAAGTTTCTCTAATGGCTTTATGGATCATGAACAGATCACAAACTATAACTGTGTGTATAAAAGTGTTCTCTCATATTTTCATATGACGGTTTGTATGGAGTGGAAGTCAGAAAGTTTGCTTCATGTAATCAGGAGACAAATTTAAGCCTACAAACTACTGACAGATACATTGACCGCAGTCATCTAGCAGTAAACATGCTTACGTCAGTGTTGCTTGTCAAGCCAACAGATCAACCCACATACAGATTAGAGTTTCACTTATCTAAAAATGTTCTGAGGGCAGAAAGGAAAATGATTGGTTCACAGATTCACCCAATGAAATTACGGCATAGGCGGGGCCTAGGCTTTTTGAAATGTGGAGGGAAAAGTTTGCAGACTTGGGGAGGAAGCTACGAGAGAGACACAAAGTTCAACTTGAGGAGCGCCATCGGAAGAGCGAGTGGATTGTAATCAAACTGTATCATGAGTGTAGCAATAGATTATGATTCCGATGGTGATGATGATGGATGGCCTTTAGAAATGGAGGTTAACCAAACAAAAAAGGCAAGGAAAAAAGCATGGTCTGAAGCGAGTAGTGGAGGAGAAAGCACCCCAAGACAAACTAGCAAAAAAATTAGAGCTAAACACAGTGGAAACAGCAGGATTGATGATGACAAACAGGAGGAGTGGAAAGTCATTGTTACGTTTAGTAACGATAAAGGTCATTTTCATCCTGTACAGGTAACTAAAGTAATTGAGAAGGAAATAGGCAAAATTAAATATGCTAAATTGTTGAATAGCAGAAGAATTCTAATTTCAGCAGTAAACAAGAAACAACAGGAGAAGATTCTAAAAAAGAGCAGTCTAGGGGGTGGAAAGATTGAAGTGCATGTGCCAGGAATGGCAGCAAAGTTAAGAGGAGTGATTTCAGATGTACCTATGGAAATATCTATGGAAGATGTGAAGAAAGAGATACAAGGTGGGAATATAACAGAAGCCAAAAGACTGCAAATGAATAAAGGTGGTGTTAAATCAGATAGCCTGTCTGTAATGCTTGTTTTTGAAAAGATAATGCCTAATGAAGTTCAAATGGGTTGGATCAAATACAAAGTGAGGGAATATATTCCACAACCGTTAAGGTGTTTCAAATGTCAGAGAATGGGACATACAGTACAACAGTGCAAATGGAGACAAAGATGTGCGAAATGTGGAGGAGAACATGACTGTGGCAAATGTGAAAAGGACGCTAAGCTAAAATGCTGTAACTGTGGAGGTGAGCATAGTGCTGCATATGCTGGATGTGTGGTTCAGAAACAAGCTAAAGAAATACAAAGATACAAGGTTATGAATAAGGTAACATATGCAGAGGCATTAAAGGGTGTCGATAATTATGGAAATAAACAAAATAGACCAATAGAAAATTTGGATGGCAATACAAGATACGCAGTATTTCAGAGTTCAGACAGGAGAAATCAGTCAGGAAGATCAGCACCTCCACAGCAGCCATGCAATCATAAGTGTAAAGTTGAGGAGAACACCTTGATTGTAGAAAAGAAAAGCTTTATAGCTTTTATATGTAAAGTAATTAATGTTGCAACATGACAACAAAGAAAAAGCGATAGAATCAAGACAGTGGTGGAAGCTGCAGAAGAGTTTCTAGGCATTAAAGATTTAAAAGCTGAAGATATACATAGCATGTTGAGTACTAATAATGATGGAGGATCTCAGAATATTACTTAATCTTGTAATGGTATTCCATCTCTTACAGTGGAATGCTAGAAGCTTGATTGCAAATGGTCAAGAATTTAAAAAGTTTATAGCAGAATATGAAGTACGACCTGATATTATCTGCATTCAAGAAACATGTCTTCAACCTCATCTTGATTTTATTATACCTGGATATGAGTCTGTCAGGTTTGATAGAGATGGAAAACAGGGTGGAGGATGTGCAACATTTCTAAGAGATGGGATATCATTTAAAAGAATAGAAACTCCAATAGAAATAGAATGTTTAATGATTGAAGTATATAATTCAGATGGAAACCTTGTAGTAATCAACTTTTATAACCCTTGTAAATATTTAAGCCTTGATGTTTTAGAGAACATAAATAGAACAAAAAGAATTAGGAAAGAAATATGGTGCAGAGACTTTAATGCACACAATAGCCTTTGGGGAAGTAAGCATACAGATAAGAATGGGGAAGTAGTGGAAGAACTGATGGATGTTAGGCAATTAGTTTGCCTTAATAATGGAAATGGCACAAGAATTGATATACGTTCTAACACAATGTCTTGTATTGATCTTACTTTAGTTTCTAATAATCTGGCAAATTCTTGTGAGTGGAATATTAAAGACAATACAAGTATTGGGAGCGATCACTTTCCAATAATTTGTTCTATGAATATAGAAATAGATATCCAAGAAAGGCCTAGGCATAAAAAATGGGATTTTACAAAAGCTGACTGGGAAAAATTAAAAAAAATATATGTTGTGAATCAGCAGATTTAATTTCAATGGAGGGTGATGTTGAGGAATGTACATCTGAAGTTACACAATTGATTTTAAATGCAGCTTTAAATAGCATACCAATTAAAACAGTCGGAAGAAAAAGGAAATCAGTTCCATGGTGGAATGATAAATGTACAGAATTGATAAAAGAACGAAATAATGCTCTAAGAATATTAAGAAATAACTTGAATCAAGAAAATGTAATTAATTATCAGAGGAAAAAGGCTCAAGCTCAACGAGAAATTAAGAATAGTAAACGGAATGCATGGAGGAATTACTGTTCAACTATTGGTAAAGAAGTTCAAATAGGAGAGATTTGGTCAATGTTGAAGAAAATGAGTGGGAAAAAAAATGTATAATAAAATAAATATAGTATTAGAGGATGCAGGAATAATGGCAATAACAGATAAAGAAAAGGCAAATTTATTAGGAAAGAAGTTTGCTAGTGTGCATAGTGGAGACCACTTAGATGATATTCACAGACAAAATAAAGAAAAGATTTTAAATGAAAATAGGGATGTGTTTTTTTTTTTTTTTTTTAAATAATAATGTGGAGAGTATCATGGATGAAGTAATCAATATGAATGAACTTATGATAGTATTAAATGATGTTAGAAATACTGCTACAGGGGAAGATCAATTAAGTTATGTCATGTTTCAAAAATTACCAGAAAAAATTTTAGAGATAATATTATATCTATTTAATAAGATATGGGAAGAAGGGAAAATGGCAAAAAGTTGGAAGAGAGCATTAATATTGCCTTTTAAAAAACCTGGAAAGGAATAATAATGCTGGCAACTACAGACCCATTGCCCTAACATCACATCTATGCAAGTGGATGGAGAAGATCTTAGTCAGAAGACTAAATTATTTCCTTGAATATAAAGGTATATATGCACCATACCAAAGTGGTTTCAGAAAAGGACGCTCTACAATGGATGCTCTTGTGAAAGTAAGTAATGAGATAGAGAAAACATTTAAAATGAAACAATTAATGAATATTGTATTCTTTGATATTGAAAAGGCTTATGATTCAATGTGGAGAGAAGGATTATTAATTAAACCAAATAAGATTGGAATAAGAGGTAGGTTCTATAATTGGATTTTAGATTTTTTATCAGAAAGAAGATTTAGAGTTAAAGTGGGATTAAAAGTATCTGAGGAATCTGAGGAGTGTCATAAGCCCAGTATTATTTAATGTTATGATTAATGATATTTTTATGAACTTGGATAGAAGAGTTGGGTCAGCTTTGTATGCAGATGATGGGGCCATCTGGGTAAGAGGACGAGATCCCATAGGTGTGATGAGTATAATCAAGGAAGCAGTAAGAAAAGTAGAACAATGGTCATATAATTGGGGCTTTAAGATTTCTCCAAGTAAATCTTGTCATATGTTATTTACCAGGAAGAAAGGGATATGCGAACAGAACTTAAAGTTATATGGTCATAACATGGAAACAGTAGAATGCTTTAAATATTTAGGTATGTGGTTAGACCAAAAGGGAACATGGAAAGTACATATAGAAAAGGTGGAATCAAAATGTAGAAAAGTTCTAAACTTAATGAGAGCATTAGCTGGAAAAGATTGGGGAGCAGATAAACAATCATTAATGTACGTCTACAGGGCTCTAATGAGATCAACAATAGACTAGGGATGTTTTGTTTATGGAGCAGCAGCTAAAACACACTTAATGAAAATAGATAGAGTTATTAATAAAGCTTTGAGGATTTGTTCTGGTACGATGAGATCAACACCAACTAAGGCAATTCAGGTAGAGTTAGGAGAAGTGCCATCGGATTTAAGAAGAGATAAACTTATGCTTACATACTGGTGTCGTTTGCGTGGATGTGGTAATAAAAACCCTACCAATAGTGTTATTAAAGAATGTTGGGAGTATAATTCTTTTCAAAATAATGGATGGGTAATAAAGGCTAAATCAGAGGAATATAGATTAGACAGTACCTGTTTTAACACTCATACTCCTATTAGTAATATCCCTATTTGGTTGTTTCCAAAAATTAATGTAGATTTAAATATAATGGAATTAAAGAATAAATAGGAAGAGAGTGAAAAAGGATATATGGCAAGTCAATACATTAAAAATAAATTCTACAGTTATCTAGATATCTATACAGATGGATCTAAAGATGAAGAAAATATGGTAGGCATAGGAATATATATACCAACACTGAATGTAAGTATTGGGAAAAGATTACCTGATCAGTTGTCAGTTTATACGGCAGAGATGATGGCAATTATTGTAGGGTTACAGTGGGTGGAGGAAGTAAAACCAGATAGAGTGGTATTTTGTGTTGATTTTTTTTGTGTAGATCCTCCTAGGGAGGCGGCGTTATCCTTTGGTCTTTTGTATTTTGTGTTGACTCTATAGCAGCTATTTACAGTATCCAAAATATGAAGTCTAGTAGAGAAGATTTAATGCTAGAAATCCATCAAAACCTATTTAGATTGCAGAGGCTACAGATAGATGTGAGATTCTGCTGGGTACCTGTTCACGTAAATGTAAGAGGAAACGACAAAGCAGACAAAATAGCAAAGAAATCAACTAGGATGAGCGATACTATAAATATTCCTTTTGGTAAAGGAGAAGCTAAGACAATAATTAAAAAAGGAATGATGAAGAAATGGCAAGAGAGATGGGACACAGATAAGAGTGGAAGGAAATATTATAGTATACAGAAATCTATCAATGCACAGGGTGTGAATGGAAGGAATAGAAGGGAGGAGTCAGTTTTAACCAGGCTAAGATTTGACCACACTGGGTTAAATAAAACATTATGTCTGTTAGGTAAAAGTAAATCAAATTAATGTATGGAATGTAAAATTACAGAAGATGTAGAACATATACTGCTGCATTGTGGGAAGTATAGAGAAGAGAGGATTAGATTAAAGCAAAAGATTAATCAGACAGGAAGAAAATGGAACCTTGAGGGTATTTTAGGAACAACAGGAGAGAGGGTTAAAGATGCACAGGATGCTGTTGTGGAATATCTGAAGGATGCAGGGGTATACTATAGGATTTAGGATATTGGAACTTTTTTATTTTTTGGAACTTTTATTTATTTATTATTACTATTATTATTATTATTTTTTTTTCTCTATTATATAAAGTGAAAATTATAATTCATGCTACATATTCCGATACAGTAGGTGGCGGTATGCACCTGATTTGTCATGATTGCAATCCGCCATAAAATTAAAAGAAGAAGAAGAAGAAGTTTGCAGACTTAGCACAGATAGTTTGGAGACTTTGTGGGATTGATTGCTGTTGTAAGGTAAGTGAATTTAGGGTATATTATGTTACTGTTCAGAGATAAACTCCCCTAAAAACATTTACTAAGATTTTCCAATGCTACACGCTGCTCTCAGGGCAGGAGTACTCAACGTAATTCATTTCATTGTTATTTTTAGTTAACTACATGCTGCTTTCAGGGCAGGAGTACTCGGCGCAATTCATTTCATTGTTATTTTAGTGAACTACGCGCTGCTCTCAGGGCAGGAGTACTCAACGTAATTCATTACGTTGTTATTTTTAGTGAACTACGCTGCTCTCAGGGCAAGAGTAAAACTAACAGTACTAAACTGAATTATGCGCTGCTCTCAGGGCAGGAGTACTCAATAGGTTTGTATTACTGTTATTTTTACTAAACTATGCGCTGCTCTCGGGGCAGGAGTAAAAATAACAGTACTAAACTGTGTAACGGTGGTGGCACCCAGATACACAGTTTTAGAGAAAATGAGTTTACCAACTCAAAATATTCAGGCGCCAGACAGGAATAAGCCTGCCGAAAAAAAAAAAAAAAAACTATAATGAGTCCCAGACAGCCTCTAAAAGCCACCTATTACATACCCTATCACAATGGCATGGAATTACATAATACATACATAAATATAAACCAAGCAGCCTTGTCATTATAGTCCCTCATGTCCGCTGCATTCTCAAAACTTTGAAAATACCCAAAATATCAAAATCAACTGTGCCGGCAGATAATTTTCTTATTTAGCGCCCACACTCTGGAACAATCTACCCAACACTGTTCAGGAGGCAGACACACTCTGTCAGTTTAAATCTAGTTCAAGTCCATTAAAGGATGGTTAGGCTGCATTAATTAGGTCAACCGGAACTGGGAATAATTTCCATAACACCTGATGTACTCATTGCATTGTAAGAACAATGGCATCTACACTAATATTGTGTATTCTGTTTCTTTCTTATTCCAAGGTCACCAGATGATGGATCAGCACCTAGAGACGACCTCTACATCCCTAAATGTCCTAAATGAGTCCTCTGCAATCTGACTTTGCTGCAACATGGAACTTTTGCATTATTGACACACTGTTGTCCTATTAAAAGCTGTAAAGTTGCTTTGACACAACCAGTTTTGTTAAAAAGCGCTGTATAAATAAACGTGATTGATTTACCTCATGTAAATAAGAGGTTGCATGCAACTTATTTCTGCTAATCTGCACATTTTTCATGATACCTATCATTTTGAGAGATAAAATTTAAGAAAACCATTTCAGCTGTAGTGGGTCTATTTTTGAACCTGAGATTTAAATAAATAACATATTAAATTAAAGCTGCAAGCAGCGATGAAAGGGCACTCTTACCAAACATGTGAAGTTTGGCGCAGATCAGACATTGCATAATTTAAGTTAATGTAAAATATGTCATTTCCTGTTGCCAACAGGTGGCGGTATGATAATAACTGAATATTGGCCTCTAGATGTGTTCAGGCCAGGACTCTTATCGAACGTGTGAAGTTTGGGGCAGATCGGACATTTTATGTCCAAGTTACAACATCTTCTATTTCCATGGCGAAACATCAAAATTTATCAGGCCGCTACGGACACGCCCTTCAACCAAAACTCAAGATCTTCACAATTTAACATCGCAAAGGCTTTTAGAGTAGACTGCCCGAATTTGGTGTTGATCTGAATAAATCTCTAGGAGAAGTTTGTTACAGAGTACAACATGTCACTTCCTGTTGCCAGTAGGTGGCGCTATGACTTAAACAGAATATTACTATGGGATTGTGTTCAGGACCAGACTCTTATCAAACATGTGAATTTTGTGCAGATCAGACATTGTATGGCTGAGTTATAGCAACTTCCTTTTTCATGGCGAATCATCGAAATTTGACAGGCCACCACGGACACGCCCTCCAGTGAAAACTCAAGATCTTCGCAATTTAACGTCACAAAGGGATTTAGATTAGGCTGACCAAATTTGCTGTTGATCTGAATAAATCTCTAGGAGGAGTTCGTTCAAGTACGACACCTGGAAATGGCAAAAATGATACAAAATTTGCTGGGAAAAATAAAAATAACTTACTTCCTGTAGGGATTTGGATTTCGTACCTGGAGACATTTTTGTAGGTATTGGGGTGTTGCATGTATGTGCCGATTTTCATACATGTACGTGAAGCGTAGCTCCATGTGGCCCTAAATTAAATTTATTCTTAATCCAAGCATGTGATATTTAATTTATAGCAGACAACTGTGCAACAGGCCATATGAGCAGTGCATTCCTGGGTTAATATGATCACACTGTGAATAAATCAAATCCATGAGTTTTATCACTGAGGTGCGATGTAGATAAATTTTTACATATGTTCCTACTGTCCGAATAGGGCTTCTCTCACAGAGTTCACTTGGTGATACATAAATGTGATTACAGAAGATACCAGTCAATTTTTGTGCAACCACTTAATGTTCCTCCCATGGACTATTGCAGAGAAATTAAAACTTGTAATTTTAATTATAACTTGTGAGTTATTTATTTATTTTTTATTTTTTTAATAATCATGTTGTTAATGTTGTATCATTCAACAATCTGTTGTACAGATTGTTTAAGAACAAAATGAAAGAAATGTTGATTGAAAATTATCAGTTTACGGGTCCAATATTACAATAAAATAAGTTTAATTATGACTTATTTCTGTTTTTATACAATTACAAATTACAAACAAATCCAGTGAATTGCATGCATGTATAAAACACAGGAATGTTTCACAACAAAAAAGTTCAGCAAGATGTATCATTAAACTGCTGTAGTCTTAACTAGTGGATATCATCATTTCTAGAGGTTTTTAAGTTTTTTATTTTTATTTTAGACATGACTAAACAAATTTGTAGGCTCCCTTTAAACCAAGCCCAAGGTCATAGGTTGCTTTGCCAAATATCTTCTCAAAACCAGTCTCTCAAAGTCTCCAGAAATGTTTGTAAGGTCTTCCTGCAATTGAAATGCATAAAGAATTTTGTTTCAATTTACACTGACAGTCATGATAAAAGAAAGAAAGGAAAAAAAAAAAAAGAATTTTACCTAAAGGCTTTAGTTTGGGATATTGAATCATGAACATCCTCATTTTCATACATTTTCTGGACCACTTTCTTTTGTGCAGGAAACTTCCATGCCAGGAACACTACATCACTGACCATCTCACTGCACAGCATCTGAAACATAGCAATGTAAATAAACAGAATTACTAGCAAAATCATAAGATTACAACTCCCTCAAAATTGACAATTTCTTAAGGACATGTAATACATCTTTAAACCCTGCCACTCCTAGAGCCTACTATACTCTGGCCTCAGCTACAACCACAATGATTGAGGGCAGATCAGAGTAGATGTTTGAGGGAGAGCTAATGAAGTCCATAGAGTGGAATTATGCAAACAAACCTAACAGGTAATTGGTAACAGGAAGTGAGACTGGAGTTTCTGACACTTAATATGGGTACTTAAAAAAAAACAACAACAACAAAAAAAACAAGATTCTCAACTATAACTAGATGAACTTACAAAGAAAGTCCAGAAAGTCCCTTTTTCCAAGTATGGACCAATGACGACTTCTACTTTTTCCAAGAAGTTTTTCTGCAAAGAGAAAAAAACTACATGAAAGAGGCAATGACAGGCCTATAGTCGTACAGAAATACTTTGACGTGCGTAGTGCATAGTACATGACAAATAACAGTAAGATGAACCTATCCAGTACTCCTGCCCTGAGAGCAGTGCATAGTTTAGTAAAAATAACAGTAAATATGAACCTATTGAGTACTCCTGCCCCGAGAGCAGCGCATAATTCAGTTTAGTACTGTTAGTTTTACTCCTGCCCTAAGAGCAGTGCATAGTTTAGCAAAAATAACAGTAATACGAACCTATTGAGTACTCCTGCCCTGAGAGCAGTGCATAGTTTAGTAAAAATAACAGTAATATGAACCTATTCAGTACTCCTGCTTTGAGAGCAGCGCATAGTACACTAAAAATAACAGTAATACGGACCTATTGAGTACTCCTGCCCTGAGAGCAGTGCATAGTTTAGTAAAAATAACAGTAATACGAACCTATTGAGTACTTCTGCCCTGAGAGCAGCGCATAGTTTAGTAAAAATAACAGTAATACAAACCTATTGAGTACTCCTGCCCCAAGAGCAGCACATAGTTTAATAAAAATAACAGTAATATGAACCTATTCAGTACTCCTGCCCTGAGTGCAGTGCTTAATTCAGTTTAGTACTGTTATTTTCACTCCTGCCCTGAGAGCAGCGCTAATGTTAATGCTAGCGCTAACTGACTAATGAAAAAGAAACGGAGATTTGAGTGAGCTCTGTTGTCGCTCATATCGGTATCACAGACAGCGTGGTAGCATTGGAAAAGCATGTTTAACTCAATCTAACCCAAAAGCAGCTTTGGTGCGATCGACTGATAAAGCAGCTGAATGAAAATGCATATGATATGATATGTAGTCGATGATTACTTGTTCTGTGCGTCTTTGCCGGCTAATTATCTCAGTAAACGTTAGAGTTATATTGATTTTTTTTTTTTTTTTTTAAATACATGGTAAATTCACTTACCTTGCAGCAAATGCCTCCCACGAAGCCTTAATAACGTTTCTGTCTGAAGTTTTCCCTCCACATGTCCAAATTTCCTGACCCCGCCCCTGCTTCAATTTCATTGGTTCAATCTGTAAACCAATAATTTTCCTTTCTGCCCTCAGAACATCTTTGGATAAGTGAAACTCTTATCTTATAAATATATCAGAACACAACACGTTTAACTTTGAGCACACTACAATGTATTGCATCTATTCAATTCAATTCAAATTTATTTTGTATAGCGCTTTTCACGATACATATCGTTGCAAAGCAGCTTTACACCAAACTGACATTTTTACAATATATGTATGTAACGCCACGCCAGCAGAGGGAGCCCTTACTCATGAACTGACTGTTGCTGCTCCCTCTGCTGCCTCATTGGTAACTTCCTGTTTGGTGGCAATAAAAGGAGGCCATTTTCAAACTGGAAGCTGCGAAGTATTGTTTTGCTATAGCGGACTCTACCAAGCGTTTTCCTGTTTTCATTGCCCTGTTTTTGATTATCACGGTTTGGTTTCTTATCATAGTTTTGTCTTTGTTTTTGCCACAGTTTTGCCTCGTTCATTGCCATAGTTCTGTCTGGTTTCATTTCCTTGTTTATTTGTTACTTTTCGGACTGCTCTCTTTGGTTTTGGACTCTGCCTGTTTATTGGATTTACGCTCTCGCCTTGCCCTGGATATTACTGTTTGTTTGGTTATCGACCCTGCCTGTCTTGACTACGATCTGTTAATAAAAGCTCGCAATTGGATCTTACACGCTTCCTACGAGTCCTGCTCATTACAATGTAGTAGTAGCTTGATGTACATATGGCAGAGATGTGTGGTAAAGATCAATTAATGACGTAATCAAACAGACAAAGAACACTATAAATTAGTAACAGAATTCGGTAGTGCTGTATGTTTTCAGGGTTGGCATCATCTGAAGTCCTCTGTGGGATTGGCATCATCTCTTCTTAAGTGTTCTGGATCCACACTGGAGCTTGTGAATTCCTAGTTACCACGGGATGTCAATCCCATGGCAAAAACAGAGAACAAATAGGAACATAATTAGCGTAGCTGCTGTTCAAACTAAGAAAAGGAAGATTTGTTAAATCAGAGCTACAAGATTAATAATGAACATTTGATCAGATATAACTGCAGGAAAAGTTTATGAGATGCATTATTTGAATGCTTGGCTAAAAAGATGTGTCTTTAATCTAGATTTAAACAGAGAGAGTGTGTCTGAACCCCGAACGTTATCGGGAAGGCTGTTCCAGAGTTTGGGTGCCAAATGTGAAAAAGCTCAACCTCCTTTAGTGGACTTTGCTATCCTAGGTACTACCAGCAGTCCAGAGTTTTGTGACCTTAGGGAGCGTGATGGATTGTAGCGTGGTAGAAGACTAGTTAGGTACGCAGGAGCTAAACCGTTAAGTGCCTTATAGGTAAGAAGTACTATTTTGTAGCTGATGCGGAACCTAATAGGTAGCCAGTGCAGAGACTTTAAAACTGGGGTAATATGATCATATTTTCTTGACCTGGTAAGGACTCTAGCAGCTGCATTTTGGACTATCTGTAGCTTGTTTATTGAAGATGCAGGACAACCACCTAGTAGTGCATTACAATAGTCCAGTCTAGAGGTCATGAATGCATGAACTAGCTTTTCTGCATCAGAAACAGGTAACATGTTTTGCAGCTTGGCAATGTTTCTAAGATGGAAGAATGCTGTTTTTGTAACATGAGAAACATGATTTTCAAAAGACAAGTTGCTGTCTAATATAACACCCAGGCTTTTGACTGTAGTGGAAGTAACAGTACATCCGTCTAGTTGTAAATTTTAAGTCAAAAGATTCTGTGTATTGTTTTTAGGTCCAATAAGTAATATCTCTGTCTTATCTGAGTTTAATAGCAGAAAATTATTGGTCATCCAATTTTTTACATTTTTAACACACTCTGTTAACTTCGATAATTCAGAAGTTTCATCTGGTCTTGTTGAGATATATAGTTGAGTATCATCAGCATAACAATGGAAACTAATCCCGTGTTTTCTAATAATATTACTAAGGGGCAGCATGTATATTGAAAATAGTAGAGGACCTAGAACAGATCCTTGTGGCACTCCATACTTTACTGATGATAACTGAGATGACTCCCCATTTAAATAAACAAAGTGGTAGCGATCGGACAGGTAGGATCTAAACCATCTTAAAGCCTGCCCTTGGATACCTGCATAATTTTGTAGTCGATCTATTAGTATGTCATGATCTATAGTGTCGAACGCAGCACTAAGATCAAGTAAAACTAGCAATGAGATGCAGCCTTGGTCTGACGCAAGAAGCAAGTGATTAGTGATTTTAACAAGTGCAGTTTCTGTGCTGTGATGGGGCCTGAAACCTGACTGAAATTCTTCATAGATATCATTTTTTTGCAAGAATGAGCACAGTTGAGCAGATAC
The DNA here is from genome assembly GCF_022985175.1 of Labeo rohita. Classification (NCBI taxonomy): domain Eukaryota; kingdom Metazoa; phylum Chordata; class Actinopteri; order Cypriniformes; family Cyprinidae; genus Labeo; species Labeo rohita. The sequence goes on along the minus strand of NW_026129619.1, from coordinate 18,845 downwards.
AACTTTCTCTAAAATTTTAGACATAAATGGAAGACTAGAAATGGGTCTGTAGTTTGCCAGTTCACTAGGGTCTAGTTGTGGTTTCTTAATAAGAGGCTTATTAACCGCCAGCTTGAATGGTTTAGGGACGTGACCTAACGATAACGATTTGATAATATTGAGAAGCGGTTCTTCTGCCACAGGTAACCATTCTTTTAGTAATTTAGTGGGTACGGGATCTAATAGGCATGTTGTTGGTTTAGACACAGTGATGAGTTTATTTAACTCTTCCTGTCCTATAGCGGTAAAGTACTGCAGTTTTTCTTTGGGTGTGATGAAAGAAGTTGACATATTAGACGCAGTATAATCTACATTGGTTATTGTATTTCTGATGTTATCTATTTTATCAGTGAAGAAATTCATAAAGTCATTACTATTAAACTGTAAAGGAATATTTAGATCAGGTGGCATCTGGTTATTTGTTAATCTAGCCACTGTGCTAAATAAAAACCTTGTTTTTTTTTTTTTTGGTTATTTCCTATGAGTTTGCGGATATGCTCGGCCCTAGCAGCTTTTAAAGCCTGTCTATATCTGGACATATCGTTTTTCCATGCAATTCTAAAAACTTCCAGGTTAGTTTTTCTCCATTTGCGCTCAAGATTGCGAGTTTCTTTCTTGAGAGAATGGGTACTATTATACCATGGCGCAATACGTTTTTCTCTAACTTTGATGGGGGCAACAGCTTCTAACGTATTGGAGAAGATGGTGCCCATATTGCTAGTCATTTTGTCTAGATCCTGTGTATTAAGGGGTACACAGAGCAGTTGAGATAAATCAGGCAGGTTATTTGTAAATCTATCTTTGGTGGCTGGAACAATAGTTCTGCCAAGACGATAACGCGGAGCCATATAGTTAATATCAGTGATACGCAGCATGCACGATACAAGGAAATGGTCAGTAACATCATCAGTAACAGGCACGATATCTATGTCAGTAAGATCAATTCCATGCGATATAATTAAATCTAGCGTATGATTAAAACGATGAGTGGGCCCGGTGACATTTTGCTTGACTCCAAAAGAGTTTATTAGGTCAGTAAACGCAAGTCCTAACGCATCATTTGTATTATCAATGTGAATGTTAAAATCTCCAATAATTAGCACTTTATCAAAATTAACCAATAGTTCTGAAAAGAATTCTGCAAATTCTTTTAGGAAATCTGTACACGGCCCTGGCGGTCTATACACAGTAGCTAAAACAAGAGATAGGAGAGATTTCTTTTGCATATCTGGCAGAGTAACATTAAGCAAAAGTATTTCAAATGAATTAAACCTGTATCCTGTTTTCTGAGTAAAATTGAGAATATCACTATATATTGTTGCAACACCACCACCACGACCACTCTGACGGGGCTCATGCTTATAATAGTAGTTTGGTGGAGTAGACCCATTTAGACCAATATAATCATTAGGTTTTAGCCAGGTTTCGGTTAAGCAGAGTACATCAAAACTATTATCTGTGATCATTTCATTCACAATAACTGCTTTGGGTGCAAGTGATCTAATGTTTAGGAGCTCAAGCTTTAAATATGGTTTCTGTTCATGTATTTGGCTTTTTTCTGGTTTAATTATGATCAGATTTTTTCTAGATCCTGCATTAAATTTATGTTTTGACCTCACTATTCGAGGAACAGACACAGTCTTTATAGATTGGACAGTGCAAGTACTATCAGTTAAGCGTTCAGAACAAAAGCCATCGTAGCAATCATTTGAGAATGTACTTACTAGTCAAATGGAGCGTAGTGTCCTGGAGATGTTGTCCGACAGCAGTTCCGCTCCGACTCTGCTGGTGTGCAGGCCATCAGCACGGAAAAGCCTAGGACATTCCCAGAAAAGATTCCGATGATTAACAAAGAGCAGTTTCTGTTCTTTACACCATGTCAATAACCATTCATTTAGAGCAAGAAGTCTACCGAACCTTTCGTGCCCACGTCGATACGTGGGAAGCGGTCCTGACACGACGATCCTCGTCGCGGGTGACGTGCTGCGAACCGTCTCGATCAGGCTGCTGAAGTCCCTCTTCAGAACCTCCATCTGCCGCAGCTTGATGTCGTTCACCCCCGCGTGCAGGACGATCGCGCCGACACTCTCGCCGTCCTTCAGGATTGCGGGTATCTGTGCAGAAACATCGAGAACGCGAGCACCAGGAAAACAGTGGGTGTGGACTTTACCCTTAGCTAAAGTAGCACGGACGTACCGGACAATGGAGTCTCCAACGATCACAGCATCGCGTTCCGTCTCGCGGAGGGGAGCGAAGCGGTTTCGGGTGGAGATCTCGAAGACCGGAGGCGGCGGAGCGGGCGAGGTCCTCGGCCGGGGCCTGGCTCGCGTCTTCCGCTGCTGCTGCACCCAGGGTCCGTGGCCGGTGACAGCCTATGATGTCACTTCCGGCGTGACTCGTCGCTGCCGGCGCGTCACTACCGGCGCGTCACTACCGGTGCAACCATAGTATAAAAGGATGCCGGTTGAACAGGACGGTCTCTTCTTCGTCTTTACTGACCTTTTGTCTGTAACCAAAAGCTCGAATTGAGTGCATGTTTCTCACCAAATGTTTTAATTACGGCTCGCGTGTGACGATGCGTGGTAAGGAGCAAGCGCTCTTTGCTCCCGTGGAGTTTATTGCGTTCTTTGCTTGTCTCTTGCGAGAGGCAAGCACGCTCTATACCCGCACCTTTCATACGGTCCTTATATTGTGAGGATTAAGCGAATATTGGCTCTCGAGGGAGTTGAATGAGATCATCGCATTTATTGCTTGTTGTGAGAGGCAGACACACTCTCATACCCGGTTACACAGGGCTCGCGGGCCAGGTGTGCGGTAGCCAGCCGCGCCTCAGCTCTCGAGGGAGCTGAATGCGATCGTCACATTCAGTGCTTATTTCTTGCGATGGACTGGCGTGCTGTCGTAGCCGCTTGCATGAACCTCGCGGGCTGTGTGTGTGTGGTTGGGAGCAGCGCGTCCAGCTCGCGAGGGAACTGGATGTGCTCATAACGATGCATTCGCAAAGGAGGGAGGTGAGTCTTCTCTATACCTGAATTTGCATGAGTGTGTTCGCCTCTCAGGAGGAATCTGGCGCGTGTTGCATGGCTTGTCGGTGGGCTGTGGCCCTTTGCGGTGGGTGTTGCACCATCTGGCTCAGCGTGGTGGGGGTTTGTGGCTGGTCGCAAGACCGGCGTTGCTGCCGGAATGCGCATGATGGTCACGTCCGGTTGTTTGCGCAGCCCTAGTGCTAGTTAAAGACCCTTGTTTGGTGTTCTTAATAGCAGCTTTCTGGAACCTGCTGAGATGGTGCTGTCCTCCCTTTTGAGTTTATAGTTCGACAGCCCACTGCTGGTGATTTTGGCAGTTGCATTACCCCTTTCATAGAGCCGTCTATCTGAGGATAGCCAGGTGTTAGCTTGGTGATCGCTCCCCTTCCTAGGGTTTTAAAGTAGCCGTCTCTTTGAGCTCTTAGCCAGGTAAGTGCTGTCTTCCCTGCCTGGGATGTAGGTAGACAGCCCATTTTTTATGTGGTCAGGTCAATCTTCGTTGGTTGCCCTTTTCTGATCTTGTCCAAGGCTCCTTTACAGGGTGTGATGATGCTCCCCTCTCTACGGAAAGGGTTTGCTGAGAGCTTGTCCCCTTTGGGGGGATCAGTGGCTCCTCCTGTCTAGGGAGTAGAAGCCTGTCCCGATACACTGCCTTCTCTTTTGGTTAAGTGTATCGGCTCTATGGCAGTTTTATTAGACAGATAGTGGTGGCTACTGTCTGTTTGGCATAGTATGCTCCCCTCCCTTCGAGGGTTTGCTTTGAGCATTGCCATATTGGGCAGCTGAGATTCGCCCTTTCTGCCTTCCCTTTAGAGCCTTGTTATGCCGGCAATGCTCCCCTCACTCTGAGGGTCTTCTTATTTCACTGTTTCTCAACAGTACGTCTAAAAATCCATTCTTATGGTAAGGCCCACACGAACCTTTGGGCGCTTTCTCAAATCCATGTATATGGTAAGTGTACACACGAACCTTTGGGCACTTTTCTAAAATCCACACTGTGGTATGGAATGCACCAGAGTTCTGCGTCCATTCTAAAATCCTTTATGGTAAGGGATTCACGCGCTATTGCCCGTACCCTTTCTCGAGATGGTTAGAACCCCGGCCACCTTGGGTCCCACTCCAGAGCATTTGCCAGGCTAAAGGAACGGTATTACACGCGCTAGTCCCAGCGCTCTTTATTTACGCTTAACCTTTCTTGAGCAGGGAGGTACCACTTGCGTTCTGTAATATGGCTCCTGAGGGAACCTTGCAGAGCTACGGCAGCTCCTGGGTGACAGGCCAACCTAGGTAATCCTAGGCACTTGACCGTATCCCCTAAAAGGAATACCTCGGTTTCCAAGCTTGAGGCACTACCCTGGATCCAGTGTTCTGACCCTTGCAGGTAAGTTGGGGTATGCAGCCCAGGCTCTGGCCGTAGGATATGTCACTGACAGCCGTCACTACATCTCAGGGGCAACTCCCTTAAAGCTTAGGAAGTTGGTACTTAGTGCTCACCTCTATGATGACAGGCACTCCTCTCAGCATGGCAGCGTGGGTATAACCGTTCCCCATAGCGCCCCCTAGAGGACGCAGTTCGAGTTCCTCGAAAGGGAACGTCTCAGGTTACGTATGTAACCTTGGTTCCCTGAGAAGGGAATGAGACACTGCGTCCTCTAGGCTCTTAGCCATGCTTCGGATGTGAACTTCAGATGAAGAAGTGACCGTCCTGTTCTACTGGCGTCCTTTTAGACTATGGTCGCACCGGTAGTGACGCGCCGGCAGTGACGAGTCGCGCCGGAAGTGACGTCATAGGCTGTTGCCGGCTAACTCTGTTGATGTTTTTGTATGTAGACATCAGACACGGGTCACGCAGACGGCGTTCCCCATAGCGCCCCCTAGAGGACGCAGTGTCTCGTTCCCTTCTCAGGGAACCAAGGTTACATACGTAACCTGAGACGTTCTGAATTCTGCTTTAGACTTCAATTGTTTCTGAAAAAGATTAAAATATATAAAGCCATAAATTTTAAAAAAAATCTCTCAAGAATTTATATATGCAAAAATGATCGTTGAGAAATTACATAAATTACGTACCTGGTGTGTGAATATGTGCTCAATCCTGTTCAGTGTTTCTGGATCTGATGTCATAAATCAGATTAACGACAGTAGCCACGCTCACCAGAGCAGAGAGGACCAATCGGATCACAGCTTCAGTAGAACCACAACAGTGAACAGAGTCTGAGGAATAAAAACATCAAACTGAGATCAGCTTAGTCAATAAATGTTAATATCAACTCTAATATCAGCGCTGGTGTACCTGAACATGTGTGACAGAGTTTGCTGATGTTCAGATGTTGAGTCTGGTTTCTGATGGGATTGTTGAGCACACAGCTGTAGGTGTTTTTATCCTCATATTCCACCTCCAGAGGTAGAGAGAAACTGATGCTGAGATCAGACACACTGATGATGCTGGACAATAAACTGTTTCCTTTGTACCAGGAGAGAGTCACATCACTCACATTCACCACTGAACACAGCAATGAACAGTTTGATGATGATGAATGATGATGAAGAACAGTCTTTCATGATGACAGGAACCAGCAGACGAGCTAGAAAACATGAGAAAATAAGTCAGTAAGCGTTTAATGTAGATTCTCAAAAATTTTAAAGTGCCCCTATTATGCCATTTTAAAGGTTGCTAATATTGGTAATACAGGTTTACATGTATGCAAGGTCAAAAAACACTTCAGTTTTCTCCAAAAATAGATTTAATTTTACCCCATTTCTAAATGATACATAAAGGACTTGGCGAGAGCCTTGGCAAGGCTGTGGCGTGAGAGCCGTGGCATGCCAAGGCTTAGAGATGGCAGCCATGTCCTGAAGAGGTTCTGTGATGGCAACCATTACAGGACGAGACTCAAGTGTGACGGCCATCTTGACCAGGGACTCAGGCGTGGCGGGCATCTTGCGATGAGGCTCATGTGTGATTGACACGATGTGAGCAGACTCTGGCTTGACAGATGTGATGTGAAAAGGTTTGGCACAGCAATTGTATCGTGGCTTGACAAGACTCTGGCTTGACAAGCATGGCGTGAGTGGGCTCTGGCTTCGCAGACTTGGGTTGAGCGGGCCTTGGAGCAGCAGGCATGACGCGAGCAGACTCGAGCTCCTCCAGAGCCTTGTCATGCCATGATTGCCAGTGAGCAGGCCCTGGAGCAGCAGGCATGACGCGAGCAGGCCCTGTATTATGCTGTAATAATTAGTCCAGCTGAAGGTGAGATGTGGATGAACCCAAGTGCAGCTTTATTAACAGTGAAGTAATCCAAAATGCAAACATAATCCAGAGACAAGACTTGACACGGAACATACACACAACTCACCAACAGAAGGTTACAACACTTCAATACATGACAAGGATCAATGGCTACATGAGGGCTATTAATGTCAAATAATGAGGGTCACATGACACAAACCATCCAATGAGAAACAAGACACATGACTTGGACAACCAATCAGAACATGACACACTAAACAGAGGAACCAATAGCAGGAATACATGAGGGAAAAGGAAGCACTTGACTAGACAAGGACCATGGCAAAACTTCAAAATAAAAGACATGAAAACATGAACAACAAACAAAACCCTAACCACACGTTACACACTGTAATTGTGACTCACCAGAGACAGTAACATTGAATCTGTATATGGTGTCTGTATATGGTGTCTATAGAAAGATATTAAAAATCAGTAATCAAGAATCCTGTTTAGCTCTCCTGGATCTGATGTCATAAACTAGAACAACAACAGCAGCGGCAGCGGCAGCGGCCACGCCCATCAGAGCAGTGACGACCAATCGGATCATTATTTGTGTGTAATTGTTATAAATACCGGCAGCACAAATGACACTGTAATTGTGACTCACCAGAGACAGTAATATTGAATCTGTATATGATGTCTGTGGTCAAGTCAAGTCAAGTCACCTTTATTTATATACCGCCTTTAACAATACAGAATTGTGACAAGGCGGCTGTACAGTATTAAATAGGAAACAGTACATCAACAATGCCAAAGGCAACATTAAACACTCACATTATAGGTAAAGGTAGTTAATCAAAAACAATAAAATAAAATGCAATATTGTGTTAAGAGAAAGTGTCCCCAACTAAGCAAGCCAGAGGCGACAGCGGCAAGGAACCAAAACTCCATCGGTGACAAATGGAGAAAAAAACCTTGGGAGAAACCAGGCTCAGTCGGGGGGCCAGTTCTCCTCTGGCCAAAGTTCCCGTGGTCTTGTGCCGACAGCCGTCTAGGTGATGTGGTCTTTATTGTGGATCCGTCTCTGGGGCTCATCTAGTTGATGTGGACTCCGCTGACATTCAGGGCTGTAGAGGTCGTCTCTAGGTGCTGATCCACCGTCTGGGCTGGGTTCGGACTGGATCCGGGGGACTGCAGTGACCATCTGATCTGGATACTGTCATGATCTGGTCGGTGAGCTGCGGACCGCTCACCACCAGACGTCGCTCTTGCGTTTTGTCACGCACGGACTGCCACACCACACCCCGGACTACACTCTCCATCAGCCATTGCACTTCCCCCCCATCCAATCAGAGACTGTATAAATACCCCGGTCTTCCTGTCACTCCTCGCCGAGTATTGTATTGTATTTTCCATTGCATTCGTACTAAGCGTATCTCCTAGTTTCCCCCCGTGTCTAGTTTTCCCGTTGTCTCGTTTTGAACCCTCGCTCGTCTGACCACTCTTCTGCCTAGCCCCTGTCGGATAACGTTCGCCGCTGGACTGACCCCCGCCTGTTTTAGTCTTACTCTTCTTCTTGCTGTCTGTGTTCCTGTCTGCTGTTGCCCGACCCTGCCTGCCTTTGACCATGTCTATGTCTCGTCCTTATAATAAAGGTTTGCGTATGGATCCGCACGTCTCTCGTTTCCCTCCCTACGTTACAGATACGGACTGGATCTGGTGGTTAATGTGACCTCGGAATAAGAGAGAAACAGACTAATATTAGCGTAGATGCCATTCTTCTGACGATGCACCGAGTACATCGGGTGTTATGGGAAGTGTTCCCGGTTCCGGTTGACCTAATTAGTGCAGCCTAACAATCCTTTAACGGATTTGAATTATAAGAATGTGGATTTGTTATGTGTAAGCAAGGTTAAAGAGATGGGTCTTTAATCTAGATTTAAACTGACAGAGTGTGTCTGCGTCCCGAACATTGTAGGGTAGATTGTTCCAGAGTTTGGGTGCTAAATAAGAAAAAGATCTGCCGCCCGCGGTTGATTTTGATATTCTCGGTATTATCAAATTGCCAGAGTTTTGAGAACGCAGCGGACGTGAGGGACTATAATGCGATAAGAGCTCACTCAGGTACTGGGGAGCTAAACCATTCAGGGCTTTATAAGTAATTAGCAAGATTTTAAAATCTATACGATGTTTAATAGGGAGCCAGTGCAGTGTAGACAGAACCGGGCTAATATGATCATACTTTTTGGTATTTTGGTTTGGTGCCATTGATGATCACTTGATAAAGTCTAGAGTGTGTGGTTCTGGTGTTTGTGATGGTCAGAGATCCGGTCTGATGATCCAGCTTCAGTCTTCAGTCTGAATCTTTCAGACATTTTACTGATTTGAGCTATTCGAGTCTTTGAAAGTCCAAATGTCCATGTTATCCAATCCTCTGTCTGTAGTTCAGTGTTAGTCTATAGCAGTGTTTCCCAACCCTGTTCCTGGAGGCACACCAACGGTGCACATTTTGGATGTCTCCCTTATCTGACCAATATATTTCTGTTCCTCGAGTCTCTACTAACGAGATGATGAGTTGATTCAGGTGTGTTTGATCAGGAAAAGTTGGAAAATGTGTAGTGTTGGTGTGCCTCCAGGAACGAGGTTGGGAAACACTGGTCTATAGAGTGACTGAATCTCCCTCCATCATTGACACTGACTTCTCTGCATTTGAATCAGCAAACACACCTGAATAACAAATAGAAACAGGGTTTGCCACAGATTAAGATTTTTTTTAAAACTGCATCTTTGTGGTAATTTTGAATAAAACTCATTTGCCAATGCAGGAACTGAAGTTGATCTTACACAAAAAACACTTTAGATGAGAATCACGTCACTGAAACTAAAACTGCTGCTGTTGGAGCTTCAGTGTTTTTATACAAAGGACATTCAGAAAGACATATAAACGTTTTTGGAAAAAAAACAAAAAAACACACATTTCAAACTCACCAACCAGATGCCACAAACACAAACAGAACCCAAATCGGTGAAACATCTTCAACACAGTTTCAATCCACAAATGTGTAAAGACAAGCTGCTGTAAATTGGTTCAGTAACGAAAGGACAGATGAGCTGATGTGAGACTGATCTGTAGTAAAGTGATGTGAAACTCCACCATCAGCTAAATAACCGCTTATTTATTCAGTGTTGTTGGTTGTGACCACACTGCTTTTTTGAGCAAGAGTAGGCCACAGCTTCCTGTAGACCAATGGCATCATTTTCAACAGAAATAAACTGACCCATAACATGTTAAGTTTTAAAGCAGCTGTTTGATCCTGAGAGAGTTTGGCTCTGCTCACTCCTGTAACTGTCTTCAGCTCGTTTATAGTTCATTTCTTATCAAATGTCTCAAATGTTTCTCCTCTCAGACTGATTTCAGAGTTTCTCTGATGGCTTTATGGATCATGAACAGATCACAAACTATAACTGTGTGTATAAAAGTGTTCTCTCATATTTTCATATGACGTTTTGTATGGAGTGGAAGTCAGAAAGTTTGCTTCATGTAATCAGGAGAGAAAATTAAACCTACAAACTACTGACAGATACCTTGACCGCATTCATATAACAGTAAACATGCTTACATCAGTGTTGCTTGTCAAACCAACAGATGTGTTTTACATTTTGCTGATTAATTCACACTCTGAAAATCGACACAAAATCGGCCGCAGCTCTTGTTCTGTTCAGCGACTAGAGAAGTTAAAAGCATCTTAAAGCAGCTGTTTGATCTTGAGATCCTGAGAGTGTTTGTCTCTGCTTTCTCCTGTAACTGTCTTCAGCTCATTTGTTGTTCATTTCTTATCAAACGTCTCAATTGTTTTTCCTCTTTGACTGATTTCAGTGTGTCTCTATTGGCTCCATGGATCATGAACAGATTGCCTGCTATAACTGTGTTATAAGTGTTGTCTTATATTTTAATCTGATTCATTTTCATATAAACAAAATCAATTAATACAACCATATCAGAATATTGAATATCTGTCCTAGAATGGGAAACACTTCTCTGATCATATCAAATGTTTGGTCACACTTTATTTTAAGGTCCAATTCTCGCTATTAAAGGAAAGGACATGACGTGTGGCCAAGTACGCTGACCCATACTCGGAATTTGTGCTCTGCATTTAACCCATCCAAGTGTACACACACACCCGGAGCAGTGGGCAGCCATATTGCTATCGCTGCGGCACCCGGGGAGCAGTTGGGGGGATTGGTGCCTTGCTCAAGGGACTCACCTCAGTTGTGGTATTGAGGGTGGAGAGAGCACTGGATATTTATTCCCACCACCTTCAATCCCTGCCAGACCTGGGACTCAAACCCGCAACCTTTTGGTTACAATCCCAAATCCCTAACCATTAGGCCACGGCTACCTAATTAACAAACCATTAACTATAACTTTTCCTCAGTGAACTACTAATTTGCTGCTTATTAGTCATTTCAAGTGCAGCTCCTATCTCTTTGAATGGGGAAACATTGAATTCTCCAAAGCTGTTCACCAAACTTACGATTCACAAGTTCACCTGCCCATCCAGTCCTGATGGGCAATGGTAAACAAACTTGGCTTACTGTCCTTAATGGAGGCTCGAACCCAAGGCTCGGCTTGAGCCCAGAGTTCAACCCCCCATTGCGATAATACCTAGAGGGAGAATAACAGAAATAGAGGAGGAGAAGGGAAGGTGGAGGGATGCCGGAAGAACTGAGGCTGGGACAGTACAATGAGAACTGCTTATATAGGCTTGTAATGATGACTGACAGGACTGAATGATTAGGCTCCTCCCGAACCTACGTTTGGAACTTCATTTAAATTTCATATTTGAAATCACCAATGAAATCTGACAAGAACTGCCTCATAAATATTGTTCCTTATGCTCCAATAGTGTTAAAAAAGTTTACTTTTCAGGCTAGATGAGCCAGTGTGCATCCGTTTAAGTAAGTTTAGGTATTGGGTCGGATTAGGGATGTAGAATATGATCATGCAGAATATGCTTTATAAGTACTAATAAATAACTAAAAAATAAATAAATAACTCATTTCAGAGTTTCTCTAATGGCTTTATTGAGCAGGAACAGATCCTGCTCTCTTATATTTTAGTCTGATTAATTTTCATATAAACACAACCAATGAACACAAACATACTACGATATTGAACATCTCTGCCAGAATTGGAAACACTGCCATAATCATATCAAATGTTTATTATAGAGTAGAATAACATAGAAGAACATCATCAAGCGTGTGATGTTCTGAAACTGAAAAAATGGCAAATTATTCTCAAAAACGATCAAATCATTATTACACATTTATTTTTCATTTTCTATATCAGATTGTTTAATGACACAAGATGGCAGCAGATGCTTTTGTATGAATCAAGAGATTACTGAACCTTCTATTCAGAGAAGAACAGTTAGATTAGCATTAGTTGGGATGTACAGGCCATGATATTCTAAGGTAGTCCACTTAATATAACAGCAAAACTGATTAATTTTGAATAAAACTCATTTGCCAATGCAGGAATTGAAGTTGATTTGAGCTCCACACAACATTATCCACAGAAAACACTTCAGATGAGAATCACATCATGACTGAAACTAACGCTGCTGTTGAGCTTCACTGGTTTTATAGATAAGACATTTAGAAAAAACAACAAATTTGGAAAAAAACACCAACAACACACATTTCAGACTTACCAACCAGATGCCACTAACACAAACAGAACCAAAATCTGTGAAACATCTTCAACGGTTTCAGTGTACAAATATGAAAGAACAAACTCTAGAGTTGAGCCGGATACTCGGCTGAAACGAGTATCCGGCACGGATAAAGCACTTTTGCCGAGTACGAGTATCATACGAGTAATACGAGTCAATATCTGTGCTCGGATTGAATAAAAATTCTCATTGGGTAGTTTACTGTGTCTGCGTTCTGTGATAGGCTAGTCACAGCGCCCCTCCCCTACACACGTACAGATTTATTGTGTTGCTGTGTCCCGCTCTGCTCACACACACACAGAACACTGAGAAGAGAAGAGAACAGCGCGCTCTCTCTCTGTTCTCTCCCTCAGTCACTCAGGTTTGCGGGTTTTTTTCCGTTAACGTTTAGGGTTTCTTCAGCTTCAGGTTTGTTTTTTACTTTGGTTTGTTTGTAGTACTTACTTTTTAACCAGTAGAGTTTTGGTAAACGTGGGGTTTGTTCAGACGTGGTGCTTGGTAAACGCGACTCGCGTCTCTGCCTGTCGGAGAATTTTTTTTTCTTTTTTAAACCGTCAGCTGGCTCTGACCAGTTTTTTTTTACTTCACGCACTGAGTGTCTGACACTTTCTTTCTGTATTTCATAAATAAATAAATAAATAAAAAAATCACACTGCTCAAGGTTAAAAAAAGAAAGTTATGTTGAAATGAAAACTCTTGTTCATTACATTTTACTTCATAACTGCAACCGCATGTGTTGTATTCATTGTTGCAAAACTTGTTCTGTATATAGTTCGTTTGTTATCATGATCAAAACCACTGATCTGAAGCTCAATGCTGATGCTGTCATGTAAATAGTTTTCTAATCAGCAATAAATATAACAATTTCTGATCAACCCATATCAATTGCATGCTTAAAATAACATACCGGTTAAAGCCCCGCCCATTTCAAGACAACATGACCCACTTCCAGGTTAAATCCCACCCACTTCCGGGTTAGGCCCCGCCCACTCCGAGTACAGATACAGATACAGATAATTCATATGGTTAACAGATACAGATACAGATACAGATAATGCTGTACTCGCTCATCCCTAACAAACTCCTCAACACGGGTTCAGTAATGAAATGACAGATGATGTGCTGATGAGAGGCTTGACTTTGATGTGAAACTCATGTCGGGTAAAATAAGTGTTAATGCGTGTGAACATCCAGCTCTTTTGAGTTAGAGTAGGCCACACCTTCCTGTAGGATGGTGTCATTTTCAACAGAAATAAACTGACCATAACATGATCAATGACTAGAGAAGTTAAAAGTGTCTTAAAGCAGCCATTTGATCATGAGATCCTGAGAGTGTTTGGCTCTGCTCTCTCCTGTAACTGTCTTCAGTTTATTTGTTTCTTATTAATCAAATGTCTCAATTGTTTGTTTTTTCTCAGTGACTTTATGAATCACGAACAGATCACCAACTACAATTGTGTGTATAAAAGTGTTCTCTCATATTTTCATATGACATTTTGTATGGAGTGTAAATCAGAAAGTTTGGTTCATATAAACAGGAGAGAAAATTAAGTCTACAAACTACTGACAGATACATTGATCGCATTCATCTAACAATAAACACGCTAACGTCAATGCTGTTTCTTAAGCCAACAGATCAAACCACATTAGTTACAAATATATCGGAACACAACGTTTAACTTTGAGCACACTACCATTTATTGCATTTATCAGTGTTGATACTGGGTAAACAGTGAATATTCATGAGAAGACTAGTCTGTAAATTTGTGAGTTCACCTTGGTCTTTTCTTCTGAAGAACTGTAGAAGCCTACATCCACGTTTTCTGCTATTTAAGTTACGTTATTATGAGCTTACACAATAATTCACGTCAGGGGCGTAGCAACCTTTTTTTTGACCTAGCGCCAATATTTCCGCCTGTGTTCTCTGATTTGTTCATTAGATTTGAGTGAACTAACGTTTAGCCAATCACAGCGCGAATCTCTTGGGCGTCTGCCATGAGCTTCAAATCTTGTTGCTCTTGTGAATTTTCGTTCGTTCACCCACTTGGCTGTCTGGGGTAAAATGCACCCTAGAAAAAAGCAGAGGACGATTACATCCTTTTTTCAAACACAGTGTGAGTATGTGTTACAGAATGTCGTGATGACACGAATCACACGTTTCCATGTTATGATCTAACGTCGAAAGACAACAGAATCTGTTCTGTGTACCTCGTCACGTTGCGCTGAATTCAGTGCGTGTTTAATGCTTTCTACTTGTTGCTTTGGGTAAAAGCGCCTGGTAAATGAGACATTAGGGATGAGCGAGTACAGCATTATCTGTATCTGTATCTGTATCTGTATCTGTTAACCATATGAATTATCTGTATCTGTATCTGTACTCGGAGTGGGCGGGGCCTAACCCGGAAGTGGGTGGGATTTAACCTGGAAGTGGGTCATGTTGTCTTGAAATGGGCGGGGCTTTAACCGGTATGTTATTTTAAGCATGCAATTGATATGGGTTGATCAGAAATTGTTATATTTATTGCTGATTAGAAAACTATTTACATGACAGCATCAGCATTGAGCTTCAGATCAGTGGTTTTGATCATGATAACAAACGAACTATATACAGAACAAGTTTTGCAACAATGAATACAACACATGCGGTTGCAGTTATGAAGTAAAATGTAATGAACAAGAGTTTTCATTTCAACATAACTTTCTTTTTTTAACCTTGAGCAGTGTGATTTTTTATTTATTTATTTATTTTTTTGGTTCTTTTTTATTTTTTTTTATTTCCACACCAGGTATGTGTGAGTGTGTGTGTGTGTAACTAATTAATTTGTAATACCACTACTTCCCTTTTTTATTTATTTATTTATTTATGAAATACAGAAAGAAAGTGTCAGACACTCAGTGCGTGAAGTAAAAAAAACTGGTCAGAGCCAGCTGACGGTTTAAAAAAGAAAAAAAAATTCTCCGACAGGCAGAGACGCGAGTCGCTTTTACCAAGCACCACGTCTGAACAAACCCCACGTTTACCAAAACTCTACTGGTTAAAAAGTAAGTACTACAAACAAACCAAAGTAAAAAACAAACCTGAAGCTGAAGAAACCCTAAACGTGAAGAAAACCCGCAAACCTGAGTGACTGAGGGAGAAAACAGGTCGTTCTTGAACGATTCGTTCATTTTGAACGAATCTTTAATGTGACTCGGGACGAACGAGTCGCCTCGGGGAGTGATTCGTTTAGTCGCGCATGCGCAACATCCTATTAGGTTCTGTACTGGAATTAGTTCACCTGTTTTAGAGTCGTTCGTTCACCTTATGGGGCTGTCACGTGATGAACGAACGACTCAAACCCGAAAACTTGTCAGATAAGAGGCGAGGTGAGCGAATCATAGACTAAAGACCCAGGTAAACAATGAATAAATCTTTTCTGTTTCTTATAGCATTATAGTTTTGTTTTGTTTGTAGTGTGATCAACGTTTGTGTAAGCAGTAGATGTGTTAAGGGAGGTAAAACGTAACATTTTAATTATATTTTGCTAAAATGAACGAAATGACTCGAAAAAAGATTCGTTCATTTTGCTGAACGAGACTCAAAGGACCGAGTCGGTAAAATGATCCGAACTTCCCATCACTATTCTGTGTGTGTGTGAGCAGAGCCGGACACAGCAACACAATAAATCTGTACGTGTGTAGGGGAGGGGCGCTGTGACTAGCCTATCACAGAACGCAGACACAGTAAACTACCCAATGAGAATTTTTATTCAATCCGAGCACAGATATTGACTCGTATTACTCGTATGATACTCGTACTCGGCAAAAGTGCTTTATCCGTGCCGGATACTCGTTTCAGCCGAGTATCCGGCTCAACTCTAATTGACTGCATCATCCACAGACCTGTTTGCTCAGTAAGCAAACTGCAGGGGGTCCAGCAAGGGTCCAGTTATGCCCTTCAAGTAGGCCAACACCAGCCTCTCAAATGATTTCATGACCACAGATGTTAAAGCAACCGGTCTGTAGTCATTAAGTCCTGTGGTTTTTGGTTTCTTGGGTACAGGGATGAAGGTGGAACATTTAAAGCAGTATGGGACTATACACAGCTCCAGGGATCTGTTGAAGATCAATGTGAAGATGGATGATAGCTGGACAGCACAGGCTTTAAGGCTTTGGCTTTCCTTATCTTCTGCTTCCTGAACACTTTGCAGACATCACCTTCACAGATCTTAAGGGCAGGTTGAGAAACAGTAGGGGGGAGGGAGGGGGAGGGTGTTGATGGCTCTGCTGTGGGACAGTTGGGGTGGGTGTAGGGTGTCAGACCAGTCTTTTGTTTTTTAAACCTGTAGTAAAACTCATATTTTTGCATATATGCAAAAACGCTTTGTGAGAAATGGCATAAATTTTGCAAATGTGCTCGATCCTGTTTAGCTCTTCTGGATCTGATGTTGTACGCTTAAAGAGAGACTATGCGCATTGCATTCATATTCTGCTGTCCTGTGGTTACGGATTTGTGGGTATCATCTCCTACAGACGACTTGCAAGACCCTGTACCTTATGCTATTAGTTTTAAGCATCACAGCATCTTGTCTTCATTGGCAACATGCACAATTTGTGTGGATTGCAAGTGACATCTCAGGTAGCAGAGAGTGCAAGTGGCGATTGCGAGTGACATTGTAATTTAGTTTATTTTTTCTTGTTTTCACCACATGGCTACTGTTGCAAAATGTTGAGATATTCAATTTTAAAAATAAAGAAATACAAATAAAATACAAATTAAAAAGCACTTCCAGAAGTGCAGTTGTCTGAGAGTGCACGTCTTAAAATGCAATTGCATGTCTGCAGCCAGAGTCTATTGAAATATAGACACACTGATATTGATATGTCTGAATTCAAGTATTTCAGTGGGTTTAAACAGATCACCCCTTCAACCAGATTTAATTCAAAAACAATGGACAGTTTTTACCTAAATATTATTTTCAGTTACAATAATTAATCCTAAAATTCGACATTAGTAACTTTCTTTTCGCAGCATCAGTCATGTGCCCGCACTCACAAGATCTCCTGTTCTTACTTGTAAGTTCAGTTCATTGGAGACTCACTCTAAACGGATCATTTGAATCAATGATTTGTCGACTCGAGAACAGCTGCAGTCGGATCTTTCCAATTTGTGAATTAATCGTTTGGTGCGATTTGCGAATCATTTTAACAGGTTCGTTGAAAAGTGTCACGGAGGCTGGACAAGAAATGCAAGGTTCGAGATAAGTCCCCTTGTAGCGTGACGGAAGACTCAAACGCGGATATGCACGAGTGAGCAGGTAAATCACGCAGTTTGTTCTGAGAACGCTCCGATAAGGAGTAGAGATTTCCACCAAGAAATCCGCGTTCTCACACGCACACAGACAGGTAAATAAGCGCTCCGAAGAGCAGAGAGATTACTCACGTGAGTTGGTTTGGAGATGGGACCTGACGTGGAGTCGAGCATGAACTCAATGTCTGGTGCAAAACAACACCTGCTTCCTGCTTAAATACCTGCGTGAAGTTACTTCCGGGTCCTCGTGACCTCACGTGATCTGGTACGTGTGACAAAAAGAATCAGTTTGATCATTAATCAGACACCACTTCTGCGTCTCAGAGACAGAGTCTCGGAGCATGTGTGATTTATAAGGAGTAACAATATGTTTTATGAAATGTAGTGAAGTAAAAAGTACGATCTTACGCTTTGGAATGTAGTGAAGTAAAAGTGAAGGTTACTCAAAATAAAACTACAGTAAAGTACAGATACTTGAAAAATGTACTTAAGTACAGTAAGGAAGTACTTTGTTACTGCCCACCACTGAGGATATGGGAGATGAACTTCAAGCATGTTAAGATTCAGACTAAAAACTAAAGATTCAAATTAAGTTAAAGTTTGAGATTTGAGTATTTGAAAAAGAGGAGATATAGAAAGATATTAAAAATCAGTAATCAAGAATCCTGTTCAGCTCTCCTGGATCTAATGTCATAAACCAGAACAACAACAGCAGCGGCAGTGGCCACGCCCATCAGAGCAGTGACAGCCAATCGGATCACAGCTTCAGCAGAATCACACCCGCAGACAGAGTCTGAGGAATAAAAACATTAATAACGATAAATATATGTTACAGCTGTTTTGCTTGTAATCGGTTTAAAGTGAATTAAATTAAGAAAAAGGTGAAAAATAAAGCACATCAATTTAACACGTGTGTGATCTTAAATGACTAAGTGGTTTGTTTTATGAATATCATTTAATTATTTGTGTGTAATTATTATACCAGCAGCACAAATTACACTGTAATTTTGACTCACCAGAGACATTCAATCTGTATTTGATCTGTCTCCTGAAGCTGATGGTTACTTGATAAAGGCCAGAGTCTGTGGTTCTGGTGTTTGTGATGGCCAGAGATCCAGTCTGATGATCCAGCTTCAGTCTGTCTCTGAATCTCCCATCAAGAACATCATATGTGGAAAAGATTCCATCCTCTTTATTGATTTGAGCTATACGAGTCTGTGACTGTCCAAATGTCCACATTACCCGATAATCTGTCTGTAGTTCAGTGTGAGTCTGTAGAGTGACTGAGTCTCCCTCCATCACTGACACTGACTTCACTGCATCTGAATCAGCAAACACACCTGAAGAACAAACAGAAACAGGGTTTGTCACAGACTTTTTTTATTATTATCAAAGTAAATAGTTATGTGCTAAAAAATTATTCACAAACAGGATCAAATGAAAAAAAAAAAAAAAAGCTACATTATGTAACGTTTGGTCCTGCAGTTAAAAGTAAAAATACATGTATTTTAAAGAAC